>NW_025854591.1:0-26787 GCF_002878395.1 Capsicum annuum
GGTATGTGTGATGTTCATCCATGGGCCCTTTTCACCCATGGAGTCCAAAAACCCTTATTGATTTCAAATTATGAGTTTTTACATGATTTCATTGAACTATCTCCATCATGGGATCTTTTCACCCATGGAGTCCAAGAACCCTAATGGATTTCAAATTATGAGTTTTTATATGATTTTGTTGAACTATCTCCATTAATCCCTTGTTATTTCAATTTCAAGTTTAGATTTCAATTATTTTCATATGGATTGGATTATAAAATGTTTTAAATATTTTAGTTCCCATATCATATTTATGCGAATTAGAATAAATCCGCAACTTATGATTTTTGTCATGTGATTATGCTATCTTATCTTGTTTAAAAGCATCCCCATATTAAAGTCTCGATTTCCACGTGTTCAATAAAATACCTAAGTGATGGGTTTTGAATAATGAACCCTTATTATAGTTTCAAAGCTTTTATATGTCCTTATTCTTATTTCTATTTAGTGCTGGTGGGTTATGAACACCCAATACCTAGTTGTTTACATAATTTCAGTATCTTCAGAACGATTTCAGATAAACCATGAGCATTGTCATTCAGTCAGTTATTATAATCAGTTGTTTTTTTTAGTTAAACTTAGTTAAGTCCAATAACTATTTTCAGTTCAGTTGGGAGTAGGATTTAGCACCGAGCAAACCTAAGGATGGGGGCTCACCCTTCAGTTAGGACTGGGTTCTTATTAGCAGTCCCTAAGTTCCAGACCTACATAGCTAGCATAGGATTATGAGATGTCACCAGCCAGTTGAGGACTGACACTCTCTTAGGGGTTACCCTCTATTTAGGACTGACTCCCTAGTCCTTCGAGAGATCAAATTAGTAGATCCACATAGCTAGCGTTAGTACCTGTGGAACGGTATTGACACCCTTCCAAATGGGGTTACAGATTGGACCCTAATTAGCTCAGATTGGGGCATGTTGGTTAGATGATACCTCCCACAATCTCAGTTCAGTAGTCAGTACACGATTCAGTTTAAATTTTCTTGACCAAAGCATACAAATTACTAATCATTTAACTATCAAATTTTAGATATTTCAGTTTATAGATTATTTCAAAAATGTATATATGCTTGGTCTTGCATTCTCAGATATTTTAGTTTTGCATGAATTTATGTTTTATTATCTTATGCTATTCAGTTATTCCATATTTCATGTGTACAGTAACCCATGTATATCAGCCTAACCTCATCTCATATACCAATACATTTAAAGTACTGACTAAATACTCTTTTTTGCGCTATGATGTCTTATATTATAGGTTCAGATGCTTAATTTCCTGACCGTACTTAGACTATTTAGTGATTTAGTTGCAACAGTAGTGATGAGTCCTCATCTATTGAGGGCCTGTTATGTTTATTATGTTATTTCTGTATTTTTTCAGTTAGTCAATTGGAGTTAGTTGATGCTTTTCCCATCAACTCCTCAGTCAGTTTAAAGGCTTTCAGGCACTCAGATATTCAAATAGATAGCTAGTCAGTTTACCAGTTTTATTAGTCGTCTTTCAATATTTTATCAAACATTACAGACTTGTGAATTTATCATATTTTCTGTATTCTGACCTTATGGATTTATTTATTTACCACATATGTCCTTTACTATTATGATATTCAGTGCTCACAATAGTAACTAGCTAAAGTGTTAGCTTGTGGTCACCTGTGACCGTAAGCACTATTATCGCGACTAGGGGGTACCCTCAAGTTGTGACAAGAATGTATAGTAATGCCTACAACCACAAATGGAAAAGTCATCCCAACTGTTCATGGGGATTTAATCAGAATAAACAGTTTTAACTGAAACGAAACATGTAGGTCAGTAATATTGAGGAGATATTGAAGAAGATCTTGGCCAATAAAGAACAAATGGATGTTGAGATAAAAAAACTGCAACTTGCTCAAACGAATTTAGAGATACATTTAGGGAAACTAGCTTAGGCATAGAGTACCAGGCCTCAAGGTAGATTTCCTAGTGCTATAGAGAATCCAAATCAAGTTATGGCAATCACTTAGAGGGGTGGCAGAGATCTCATTGATAAGCTTCCTAAGAAAAACTAGGAGGCACAAGCAGAGCTAGTCCCATAACAGGCTGAGGCTAAAGAGTCTGAGAATTTAGGAAAATCTGAGTACCCAAAACTAAGGCAGCTAAACATGTCTCAAAAAGACCACTACTACCATTTTCTCAAAGTCTTAAAAGGCTAACGAGGATGTATAATTTAAGAAGTTTTTTTGACATATTTAGAGAACTTCACATTACTCTTCCATGGTTAGATGTTTTGTAGAGCCTTTCTAAGTTTGTTAAGTACTTGAACGATGTGGTGGCTAACAAGACAACGTTGAATGACATTGAAACTAGGACACTTACTAAGTAGTGTAATTCGATGGTGATGAGAAAGATGCCAAAGAAATTGAAGGATCCAGGGAGTTTCACCCTCCCCATATAACTTGGTGATAATGATGTGGTCCATAACTTAAGTAACTTGGGGGAAAGCATAAACTTAATACCCTTGTCAGTGTTTAACACTCTTGGTTTTGAAAAGTAGAGGCCATGTTCTGTGGTGCTTCAAATGGCAGATAAAACTAGAGTATATTCCAAAGGAATCATTAAGTACATGCTAATTAAGGTTGGTAAGTTAATTAGTCATGCTGTTTTTATTATTCCTAATTATGGTGCAGATGACAGGGTACCAATCATATTGCGACACCCATTCTTAGTGACAGGAGGAACACTGATTGATCTCAGAGAAAGCACTCTAAAAATGTGATTGGATGATGAAAAGGTAGTCCTCAAAGTAACAAAACACTCAATTCCCCCTTGTACTATAAGGATTTATGCATGACTACGGCTATGGAAGTGGATGAGTATATGGTGGTGGAGTTCATACCATAAAAGACCTCTTCAGACCATCTCGCAAAGTTTCCCAAGCCATAAGTTGTGACCAAAAGGGTGAATATGAAAGAAGATCCTAAAAAGGCTGTTGATGTCGACCTTGAAAGTACACACTCAAGAGAAGAATGAGAAGATAGCCTCCAATATAAAGAGGATAAATGAATATGGTTGATGTAGTGAAGTGGGTTGTACCGCGACACTATATGAGGCATTTCTTGGGTGGCAACTCAAGTTAAGGTAGGTATTATATTTTTGTATTTTTCTTTTACTTCATATTATTTTTATTTTGAGTCTCAGGTTGAAGAAAAGTTTGAGTATTGAAAGTATTAGCTAAAGAGCATGGCAAAGATTAAGTTGAGGGTGATTTTTGTCAAGGTGCAAATGCTAAATGGAAGTTGAGTGTAAGTTTTAGTCTAAAAACTTTTGGCCTTGATCAGTTCAAAGACATTATGCACCTTAAGTTGAGGGTGACTGTTGATGCTTGTCTCTTTCAATATATAAAAAAAAGAAAAAAGAGGGGGGGTTTTATGTCTGAAGAAGAACCTATTATTAGAAGCAGTAAATGAGTTAATATGGGTTACAGTAATGCAATTGCAAGGAGAGTTAAGTCTTAATGAGTCACTTTATCCAAAAGCATATCCTTACCTAACCTGAAGCCTTAAAAAGACCTGTTTGACCCTAGCGAGTCGACTTTGAAGTATCGTATGGCTAGGGCAAGCCTGTGGGTATTTAGGACTATGCTTGTAACTTCTTTGATGAGTGTGAGAGTTTAGATTACCTCCACATCATATGATGATTGTTGGATTTTATTGTTGTGAGGGAAACTGGAGTTTCACTGAGTTTTGCTGTTCTTTTTGGGATGTAACATCTATGTTTGTGTGCTAAATTATGATCAATGCCGGGTGTAGACCCTGATGTGTTAAATTCATGTAAGTGGAATGATAGATGAATTATTGCATCAAAATATTTCAGTGGTTAGTTGCAGGTCATTGTATTGTTCATGTTCGCAATAAGGTGCTGAGTTGCTTGAGGACAAACAATTATCTTAAGTTGAGGGTGTTGATGTTTCGGCTTTTGAAGGACCATTTGGCATCATCTTCTCAGGAAAATTGTATGTTTTCAAGCAACCAAAGTGGTATTTAATGAGTCTTTTAAGTGTTTTAGGGAAAGGAGTGAATCACAAAATAAACTTGGAAAAAGTAGCAATTAAAGGAATTTGATGGTCAAAATGGTGGACCGTCAGACTTGCGACGGACCACCAGTTGGACCGTCAGGCCTTATCTAGAACATGGCCTCTCGAAGGACTCAGTGATGGACCAAATGGTGGACCGTCAGTATTGCGATGGACCACCAGGTGTGCTATCAGGCCTTATCTAGAAGCCACTCTCGAGAAGGACTCAATGATGGAAAAAATAGTTGATCGTCAGGGACCACCAGTTGGATCGTTAGACCTTATCTAGAAACATGGCCTCCCGAAGGACTCAGTAATGGACAAAATGGTTGACAGTCAGTCTTATGACGAAACACCAGTTGGATCGTCAGACCTTATCCAGAAGCCACTCTCCGGAAGGACTTAGTGACGGACAAAATGGTGGAACTTCAGTCTTATGACGGACCACCAGTTGGATTGACATACCTTATCCAGAAAAAATTTTTCATGAAGATTCAGTGACGGACCAGATGGTGGACCGTCAGACTTTCAACGGACCACCACTTTGGACGTCAACTTGGATGCGACTTTTTTGATTTTTAAATTTTAAATTCCTTTTTATATGGGAACATATAAATACCAAATTTTAGGGTTAGCATTATTTTATCTTTTTATTATCTTTGAAAAATTTATCATCTATTGAAACTTTTTGTAACCTAGTACCTTTGGGATTGAAAGATATCTTTGGGGAAGTTAATCATTCAATTCATTATTGAAGATTCAAGAACTGATTCTTGATATTTTTGTAAGTGAATTCTAAATCTATTTATGAATAATACAATAATTATTTCTTCTTCTTCTATGGAGTTTTGTGGCTAGTTCCCATAACTAGGGTTATGGGATCCTTAATGTGGAAACCATCTATGGGTTGTGAATCAAATTGAGTTCTATGAATAACTGATATTGTATAAACCTTTCTTCAATTTAATGGCTTTTCTTGGTTGCAAACTTGAAAAGTGAGCCCAAGAACATCACTTGTCTGAAAGGAAAGTGTTTGTTGGGAAAAGAAAGTGTTTACATGAATTCTAAGGGCTTTAACCTTTGGATTAATAGCAAATGCCCTAACAGGATTAGCTTACATGAAGAGTTTTCAAGAATAGAAAGTGAACGAAGTGACTAATTTTTTACTTCATCTTCTTTGAAAGCAACTTTGTTGAAAGCGACCGGTTTTCGTGGTTGCCTACATATTCTTAAAAAGAAATCAGGTCAATATAGTTTGAAAACTTTTTGTAGTTGAGACTACTAAATATTGTGGTAGAAATGTCGATCCTGTTGTTGTTGTTGCTTCTTGTTGTTTGTCACTACTCATTAGAGAACTATACAGTTATGCATTATAGGAGTTACAAGATTCCTAATCTAATGTGCTTCCAGAGTCTCATCTTGATCCTTGTCTTACTCTAATTAGTCTTGATGCTCTCTTGGCAGACTATGAATCACTTAAGGTGAATGTTTTGACTTGAGCTGGAAGATTAAATCTCAAGGCTAGTACTATCAAGATGGAACGGATTTCGTTCCTTTGATCAGATTTTGAGCTTCATCCCTTCTAAGAAAGTAGACATACCACTTGAAAGACCCAAATCGTATTGTCCAATAAAAATAAAATTGATGCATATTGACTAGGAATATAAAGTTGGTGTGTGTGGCCTAGGAATGTGAATATGTTGTGTATTGACCTTCAATGAAAGGTTGGTGCATATTACCATGGTTGTACCCACTAACCTATCTTCGACGGCTGTATCCCCACGTAATGTAGGAATCGACCATTTTACTCCTCTTGCTTAGCATTAGGGCATTTAGGGTTAGTTTTTGGATTGAAGTAGTGAGATTCTATCTATCTAAAAGGCTCCATTTCATGGATGTTATTTCATACATTGATTTACTTTTGGATATTAGTTTTGGCTATAGTTGGAAGCATATCCCAATTGGATTTTTGTATTCTTTTGGTTGGAGGCTTTTGTGGAACTACTATGGTTTGGTATGGGTGGGATCGGTAGGGGTGTCACCCTTAGTATTGGCATTGGTATTGGGGATGATACAAGTTGACGACATTGTTGGTTGTTCCATCATCTTATATTATGTTATGGAACTTGGTTTGGTTATTATTTGGTTGATCAGTTTATGATTTGGTTTGAATTAGATGGGTTTGGGTGGTTCGACTCGGTTGGGTCGGTCTCGGTAATAAACCTATCCCAGAGTCTATAATTTGGATAGTTATTCTATCTTGTTATATGTTCAGAATTTAGCCAACTTAGGGTAGGCAACTGGAGGTTGGGTTGGGTAATAGGGATGGTCTCTAGTTTCGATTAGACTTAGGATGCCCATTACGACAAAATCCCGATCAGGTCATGTCATCAGTAACTAATTTCTTTATTGATACTTGTCCCTTCTGGACCATCTTTCCTTTTATAAGCTTCTTTGGAATATAATATCTTCTCGAGTGTGTCAACCCTCTCGCTTCATCAATTTCTTTCACAACCTTTTTTCCTTGGTAAAGTACAACCTTATTATAGTTCCAAGGAATAACCTTTGCGTTAGCTATAGGGAGATGTTGGATGGGCTTAATATAAATGGATTTTATTATTTTTGTCAAGAAACTTTGGTCCTATTGTATTAATGGAAAACCTTTTGAGATATACAACTTTGGAACAACTGATCTAACCTCAACCCTCCTTGGAATTTTGTGGACACACAAAGCCTTGGTATCAAGATCTTATACTCAATAATGTAATTGGATTTGAACTCCACTGAGTTATCTTCCTTATCAATCTTCTTGAACAACTTTCCTATTTTTCTAAGTAGTTTGCTCACTTGACCATCATATATCATTTTATCATATGAACATTATTTTGAGTTAGAAGATGGACATTAGTGACATTTAGAATGTTTGATCATCTATTACAATGACCACACTAAGATCGATTAGATTTTCTATCACCTCTTTAAGGGTCCAACAATTATCTGTGTTGTGTCTTAAAACCCCTGAGAGATACTCATATCTCTTATTGGTCTAAAAACTTAGAGCATTTAGATTCACACGATGTGTAAGATAGGCTCAATTTCCCAAATCTTTCATAATGTCTAAAACAAACTAAAGTAAGTCTTGACCAAAAGGGTGAATTTCCTCTTTTATCCTTGTTCCTAAGCATAATTGTACATGTGAGAAGGTTTTAAGGGACTTGATTGAAACACCTAGTCTTTGAACCATGAGTAAACTTCTTCTTTTGGTGTCTCTGAGTTGGGTACGACTAGAGGATGAGTCATACCCCTTGGATACAAGTCGTATCCTTCTCTTCCTCCCCTCTAGTACCATAGGCAGTGTGGTGAGGGCCACTCACTGTCCTAAATACAAGGGATACCCTCCATAATCATACCTTAAGGTATGAGTCATACCAATTCAATCATATAGAGTTTGGACTTGATCTTTGAGCGGATTGTTTTTGGTACCATCGAAGAATATAGTTAGGGGATAAGTCGTAACCTTTGAATAAGACTCCAAGGTGTGTGGTCATACCTTAACTAGTGTAGGTGACCTAGGAGGATCCTAGGGTATGAGTCAGGGTACCACTTGTACCCTAGGGTACGATTGGTTCAAGTAAGTTGTACGCACCTGGACGGTCAATTTTTGGCTTTAAGTTGTGGACCTTTTGGTCATTTTGTACACCCAAAATTCTAATTACCCTTACCATATAAGTGTATATGGACTCCTTAAACACACTTTGAGTGGATTAAACATCCAAAACTCTCTCTCAAACACAATTTATGAGGGATTGGAGGCTAGGGCTCAAGGGTGTCCATCTAGGAGCAAGGTGAAGTTAAGCTTCTTGGGTGAATGAAGTTGTCTAAGGCATGTAAATCTTCCCCTTGATAAATAAATCTAAACTCATGTGTTTTACACTTGTATTATTAAGTGTACATGGTGATTTTGAAATCAAATGAAAAGGGTTTTATTGCCTAATGATGAATAATTTTTTACTCTTGCTTACACTTGTGTTTATACATGTTATTGATGATGATTTATAAATTTGGGTGCTTATTTTATGTGGTATAATAGATGAGTCTTAATTAACTCTAATCTTGATGATTTCTACCATGAAAATTGCCTTGGTAAAGGCATGCACACAAGGTGTTTGTGAAAATGTCCAAGTGAATTATCTAGTCTTATGTTGGTGATGTTTTGAACTAGGGCAATGGCTCTATAGGTATGAATAGTTCTTAAATGACACTGTAAAGGTATTATGAACCATATATGGTAAAATTTATGACTTTGTTGGTTGATGGCTAATGAGGATTTAAAGTCCCTAAACATAAAAATTAACTTGAATGTGGTATGAATATGGTATATGATTGATAATGAAATGTGAATAGTTTGTAAGGCACTTTATGACCATAAATTAAATTGTATGATGAATTGAATTAAGGCATTGACCTATTAAAATGGTTGAGCAACAAAGGCTCATATGAGGACCACATGGTAATGTATAGTGTTGAATTGTCTAAATGGGTTAAAATCCTTGAGTGTGAATTGAATAGATAATGATGTATGGACAAATGATTGGAGTCCCAATGTCGACTAATGATATCCTTAATGGTTTGAGGTTAAAGTCTCTTGCGTAATGAAAGGGCTTGAGGTTAAAGTCCCTTGCCTAATAAAATCGATTATTGTTAAAGTCCCTTGCACAATGAGATCTCTTGAGGTTGACGAGTTTCACCAAATGAAATGGCTTGGGTTAGATTACCCTATCTACTATGGCATGAGGTTAGAGTCCCTTTTCTAATGTATAGGCATGTTGTTAGAGTCCCTCATCTAAATGAATATATGTATGCAGTTAGAGTCCCTTACTTAATGAGTGTATACTTGGTTAAAGTCCTTTGTCTAAGTGATATGTGAATGTGGTTGAAGTCTCATACCTAATAAGATATGTTGAATCTAAGTATGGATGGTCGGAGTCCTCTACTTTATATCACATGATTGAGTGCTTTAAGAATGTTGTTATGACTTGTTTACTTATTTAGTAAGCGAGATACCTATATTTATGGATAAGGTCATGAATATGGTTGAATATGGTATATTGACTTCTTGTTGATTTATGATGCTATTTTATCCTTATCCTTGAATTTCATACTAGATCTTCAACTTCTAACTGTCTTCGAACGTTATGTCCTCATGTGACATTGGGGCTAGAGCATCATCTTCTCTTCCTGCACAGTGATTAGGTGATCAAAGCAGTTCGTTCATTGACTTTGGAGTAGTGAGCTTCCTTACTTTTTAGATGTACCTTCTTAGTCTCTTATCTTTAGACTTAGTCTTATTTTGACTTGGTTTGGCTATCGTCTGGGGCTTATCCTGACATATACATTTCTAAACATTAGTTTGTACAGAGATATTACGGATGATTGTGGACTTGGGTATATTAGATAGTTTGATGAATCTAATGAAGTGTTTAGACATTTTTTAGTTATGACTTGTAGTATGTTTTGTGCAATCTTATTATATATTCAGGATTAGCCCAACCCTTGTGATTGATTCGACGGTTTGGTTGGGTTATTGGGGCAACCTTCGATTTATGTGGGCTTAAGGTGCCCATACAACATGGCCCAATTTTGGGTCATGTCGAGTTGGTATCAAAGCCTAGGTTTATGGTTAGTTGGGGGTCCATAATGTCATGTTAAGTAGAGTCTCTTTTATGGGTGTGAAGCACCCCACACTTATAAAAGATAGGCTATGAGAAATTTTAAGAAATGTTTCCCTTTCTTATATTTCAATATCAAGTTATAGAGTCTAAGGTCTTGGATTCCTCTAATTTTTGTTTGTTATATTTCAGATCATACCTCTAAAGAGATCTGAGACTCAGGTAAACCCTTTTGAGGGCCCTACAGATGAAGCTCGTCCAACTTCTGAAGTTTAGACCTAGGATAGGGCTGCAACATCCGACCATTTTCATGGGGTTCTATTTTTCCCCACCAACCCCGACTATGAGAGGACCCTCCTAATCCATCACCTCAAGGGGATTCTACTAATGTCGAGTGTCGTCACTCTATTAACCTCTTGACATGATTGGTAGCTTCTCAATTGATGCGTATTGCTCTTGCTACTATTTCTTCTGAGGCCACAAGAATTGGCCATTCATGAGGTTGATCCCTCTTATGTTTTTGGGTATGATGTTTAAGGAAGATCATCAAGGCTTTGTTGATGAAATGTAGAATATATTTTGAATTATGCATGCTTCGGAGATTAAGGTTGTTGAGTTTACTTCCTACCAATTGAAATATTTAGCGTACCAATGGAATGAGGAGTGGGAGTTGTCTAGATGTATGATGTTAGTCCCACTATATAGGAGGATTTCTCCAAGGCTTTCTTAGATCGCTTCTTTCCTCAAGAGTTGAGGAAAATAAAAGCAGAAGAGTTTGTGAACTTAAAGAAAGAGAGGATGCCCGTTCAAGAGCATGCCTTGAAATTCCATAAATTGTCATGGTATGATCTCGAGATAGTCTTTAACATGAGGGCTAGGATGCATAAGTTTGTCATGGTATTATCTCGTGAGTTATCCCTTGAGAGTAAGGCAGCCTTGTTGATTGAAAATATGGACATTTCTAGGTTGGTTATGTATATACAACAAGTGGAGGAAAATAAAAAGAAGCAAGTTGATTTTAGTGAAAGAAAAGGGAAGAAGCTTAAGTCTTATGAGCCTAGTGGTAGAGATGGGGGTAAGTGGCCAAGAAAGAAGTAGGGGTGTTTGAGTTCTTTCTCCTCATCTAGTTTTTTCTCTCCTTACCCTAAGTCGTCGGGTGATCATTGATCTCAATTTAGTGGTGGGTTCTAGGAACAGGGTGACTAATTCCAAGATAGTGGTACCCATTCAGCTCTACCCCACCTTCTTACAGATTCTGTGGTCAGAGTCATCGTGGTCAGTGTGAGAAAGAGAGAAATAAATATTTTAGTTGTGGTCAGATTGGGCACATGCAGCGTGATTTCCCCTCTTTAGAAGTTATTGGCTACTTTGCTACTCCATCTACTCCCGCACCAAAGGGTGTTATAACTGCTTCTACCTCTGTTTCTATCACTGACACTAGCTGAAACCGCTTGTATGTACTTGCTACTCACCAAGATTCTAAGGTATCACCCGATATTGTCACGGGTATGTTGAGACTTTTCTCCCATGATGTATATTGTTTGCTTGATCGAGGGTCTACAATTTCTTATGTGGCCCCATATGTGGCTGTGCGTCTTGATTGTGGTCCTGAGAGTCCGTCGATTCCTTTTTCTATTTCTACCCCAATAGAAGGCTCTGTGATTGCTAGAAGGGTCTATAGGGGTATGCGGTATCTGTTTGTGGTATAGATACTCTTATATTCTTGGTAAAGTTAGACATGGTTGATTTTGATGTTATTCTGGGTATGGATTGGTTGTATTCGTGTTATGCTTCCTTAGATTGTAGAACCCGTAGGGTCATGTTCAAATTGTATGGAAAGGTAGTTCTTTGGTGCCAAGGGAAAGATTCATTTCATATCTTAAAGCCCAAAATTTGATTTCAAAGGGTGTTTATATCATTTGGTCCTAGTTATGAATTCTAACTTAGAAGAACCTTCCCTAGAATATGTTCTCGTGGTTAATGAGTTTCTCCATGATCTTTCTGGTGTTCCTCCTGATAGGTAAATTTATTTTGGGATTGATCTTATTTCGTACACTCATCTTATTTCTATGCCTCTTTATTGAATGGCTCTAATGGAGCTAAAAGAGATTTAGGAGCAATTGAAGGACCTCCTAGATAAAGGTTTTATCCATCCTGGTATGTCTTCTTGGGGTGCTCCCGTATTGTTTGTGTGTAAGAAGGATGGTTCCCTTCGCATGTACATTGATTGTCGTCAGTTGAACAAAGTGACCGTAAAGAATAAGTATCCTCTTCCTAGGATATATGATTTGTTTGATCAACTTCAAGGTGCAAAGTACTTCTCTAAGATTGATCTTATATCGGGTTATCATCAGCTTAAAATTAGAGATGCGGATATCCCTAAGACTTCTTTTTAAACCCAGTATAGTCACTATGAGTTTTTTATCATGTCTTTTGGGTTGACTAATGCCCTGACAGCATTCATGGACTTGATAAATAGGTTTTTCCATCCGTTCTTGGACATGTTTATCATTGTCGTCATTGATGACATCTTAGTCTATTCTAAGAGTGAGGCGGATCATGTCGATCACCTCCGTGCCATGCTACAAACTTTGAAGGATCATTGTTTGTATGCCAAGTTCTCTAAGTATGAGTTTTGGTTGAAATCTGTAGCTTTTCTTGGTCATGTTATCTCTAGTAAAGGGATCATGGTAGATCCCTAAAATATTGTGGCGGTTAAGAATCAGCCTAGACCTACGACTCCAATCGATAAGCTTCTTTGGTCTAGCCGGTTACAATAGAAGATCTAGAGAGAGTTTCTTAACCATAGTTGCCCGATTGACCAAGTTGACCCAGAAGAAGGTTAAGTTCTTGTAGTCGGATGTGTGTAAGGGTCGATTTGAGAAGTTGAAAGATAAACAGACTTCGGCTCTGATTTTTACTATGACCAAAGATAATGATGGTTTCGTAGTGTATTGTGAATTTTCTCATATTGGTCTTGGTTATGTTTTGATGGAACATGGTAGGGTGGTGGTTTATGCTTCTAAGCAATTAAAAGTTCACGAAAAGTACTACCATACATATGACTTAGAGTTGTTAGTCGTGTTTTCTGCGTTAAAGATTTTGTGACATTATCTTTATGGGGTTTATGTTGATATATTTTCTAATCATAAGTGTCTTCAATTTGTGTTTACTTAAAAAGAGTTAAACCTCAAACAAAGGAGGTGGCTTGAGTTGTTGAAAGACTATGATATAAGTCTTCATTACCTCCCCGATAAAGCTAATGTAGTCACCGATACTCTTAAAAGATTGTCCATGGGAAGTTTGGCCCATTTGGAAAAGGGAAAGTGAGAATTGGTGAAGGACATTCGTTGTTTGGCTAATCTTGGAGTTCGACTTGTGGACTCTGAGGAAAATAGTGTATTTGTGCATCTGGTATCTCAGTAGTCTTTTGTTGTTGAGATAAAGGAAAAACAAATATTGGACCCTGACTTAATAAGTATCAAGAGTAATGTGGGTCAATACAAAGTTGCAGGTGTTATGATTAGTAGTGATGGTATTTTAAGATACCAAGGTAGACTATATGTTTCCAACGTTAATGAATTGAGGAAAAGAGTTATGGTAGAGGCTCATGAATCTCAGTATTCTATACATCCCAATTCCACCAAGTTGTATCAGGATCGTAGAGAGTTCTATTAGTGGGGTAATATGAAATGGGATATGGCTTGTTATGTAGCCAAGTGAATGGTGTGCCAACAAGTGAAAGTTGAGCACATGAGGCACGGGGGCTTGTAGCAAGAGATTCCATTATCTAAATAAAAGTTGGAGGCTATTAATATGGACTTCATCACCAGTCTTCCTCGATCCTGGAATCAATGTGATTATATTTGGGTCATTGTTGATAGAATGACCAAGTTTGCTCACTTTATGCCTGTAAGGACTAATTACTTGACAAAAAATTATACTAAGCTGTATCTCGCAGAGATCATAAAGTTGCAAGGTGCTTTGGTTTTGATCATTTTAGATCGTGATCCTCAATTTTTATCCCATTTTGGAAGTCATTCAAAAAAATTTAGGTACTAAAGTGTGCCTTAGTACCACCTTCCACCCACAAACGGATAGGCAATCAGAGAGGACCATACAAATATTAGAGAATATATTGTGGGCTTGTGTGATTGATTATGGTGGTAGTTGGTATGACCACTTGCCTTTGATTGAGTTTGCATATAATAATAGTTACCACTGTAGCATTGGCATGGCCCCTTTAAGGCATTGTGTGGTAGGAGATGTCGATCTCCTATTGGGTGGTACGAAGTTGGCGAAGGTAAGTTGCTTGGCCTCGATTTAGTTCTCTAAGACTTAAAGAAGGTGAAGGAAATTCGTGATAGATTGAAAATCGATCAAAGTCACCAAAAGTCCTAAGCGGATATGAGACGTAGGGAATTAGAGTTTAATTTGGCGATTGGGTATTCTTGAAAGTGTCTACCATGAGTGATATGATTTCGCAAAAAAGGAAAGCTTAGTCCATGGTATGCTGGTCCCTACGTGATTGTGAAGAGGGTTGGCAATGTTGCCTATGAGTTGGAGTTGCCTTCTAGCATGAACTCCATTCACCCAATTTTTTTACGTCTCTATGTTACGAAAATGTGTGGGTGATCCTTCATTTGTTGTTCCCTTGAGGGATGTTGATGTTTCGGACTCTTTGAACTATGATGAGATCCAAGTTTTCTGGATACGAATGAAAGAAGTGGCTTCAGTGAAGGTTCTATAGAGTAACTCAAAATCCGAGGAATCTACTTAGAAGGCGGAAGAGGACATGAAGTCCAAATATCCATATTTATTTCCCTTTCCTGGAAATTATGATGAAGGTATGTGTTAATCTTCTTACCATGATTTATGTCTTGATACACAATGGTTTAAAGCCCTTAATGTGTTGAATTTATTTATGTCTTGTTTAGAAAATGGGTTAAAGTCTCTAAGCTTTGAATTGATTTATCTCTTGTTAGACCATGGGTTCATGTCCCTAATGTTTTGAAATCATACATCTCTTGGTTGTGATGGGTTTAAGTCCTTAATACCTTAAGTTAATTCATGCCTTTGATAGATGATGGGTTTGAGTCCCTAGTCTTTGAGTTGATCAAGTATCTCAGATAAGTCGATGGGTTAAAGTCCCTAAGTTGTGAAATGAGTAAGTATTTCGATAAGTAAGGGGTTTGAGTCCCAAAATCTATGAAATAAATGGTTGATTGATAATAATCAAGATAGGTGTTGTGTCCTTATTGTATGCCTTGTTCTAGCTTATTTAAAGGTTGGTTTAATGTGTAATAATGTGCTAACTTGTGTGTATGTTTGCCTTACCCGTCATTCGCGGACAAATGATCCAAGTAGGGGAGAATTGAAAAACCTAGGCTATGAACCTTGAGAAGCACTTCTTTATTTGGTGTCTCTGAGTTGGGTATGAATAGGGGCATGAGTCGTACCCCTTGGTTATGATTCATATCATTCTCTCCTTACCCCCTTGTACTCTCCACAGTGTGGTGAGTGCCACTCACTATCCTAGGTACGAGTAATACCCACCACAATCATACCTTAAGGTAAGAGTCGTACCAAGTGAGTCGTATAGAGTTTGGACTGAACTTTGAGTAGACTATTTTTGGTATGGTTGAACATACAGTTAGGGGATGAGTCATACCCTTTGGATACGACTCTAAGGTGTGTGGTCGTACCTTATCCAGTGTAGGTGACCTAGGAGAAGCCAAGGGTATGAGTCAGGGTACCACTCGTACCCTAGGATACGATTGACTCAAGTGAGTCTTATCTATCTGGATAGTCAATTTTAATATTTTAGTTGAGGACCTTATGGTTATTTCCTACACCAAAAACCCTAAGTCCCCTTACTATATAAATGTATATGGCCTCCTTAAGCACACTTTGAGTGGATCAGATATCCAAAACTCTCTCTCAAACACAATTTGTGATGGATTGGAGGCTAGGGCTCAAGGGTGTCCATCTAGGAGCAAGGTGAAGTTAAGCTTCTTGGATAAATGAAGTTGTCTAAGGCATGTAACTATTCCCCTTGATAAATAACTCTAAACCTCTGAATTTTACACTTGGATTAGTAAGTGTACATGGTGATTTTGAAATCAAATGCAAAGGGTTTTGTTGCCTAATGATCAATAATGTTTACTTTTGCTTAGATTTGTATTTGTACATGTTATTGATAATGATTTACACTTGTTGGCGCTTGTTTTATGTGGTATAACATATGAGTATTGAGTAACTCTAATATTGATGATTTCTACCATGAAAATGGCCTTGGTAAAGGCATGCAAACAAGGTTTTTGTGAAAAATATCTAGGTGAATTATCTAATCTTATGTTGGTGATGTATTGAACTAGGGCAATGGCCTAATAAGTATGAATAGTTGTTAAATGTTATTGTAAGGTTATTATGAGCCAAGTATGGTGAAATTGATGGCCTTGTTGGTTGATGGTTAATGAGTGTCCCTAAATATGAAAATGAACTTGAATTGTGTATTGAACTAAAGTGTGGTATGAATGTGGTATAAGATTGCTAATGAAATGTGAATAGTGTTTGAGGGTCTTGATAACCATAAACTGAATTGTATGATGAATTGAATTAACGAATTGTCCTATTGAAATGGTTGAGTAATAAAGGCTCCCATAAGGACCATGTGGTCATGTATAGTGTTGAATTATCTAAATGGGTTAAAATCCTTGAGTGTGAATTGGATAGATAATGATGTATGGACAAAGAGTTGGATCCCCAATGTCGACTAATGATAGTCGTAATGGCTTGAGATTAAAGTCTTTTGCCTAATAAAGGGCTTGAGGTTAAAGTCCCTTTCCTAATGAAATTCTCTTATGGTTAAAGTCCCTTGCACAATGAGATCTCTTGATGTTGAAGTGCCTCACCAAATGAAATGGCTTGGGTTAGAGTCCCTTATCTAATACGTCATAAGGTTAGAGTCCCTTGCCTAATATGTGGGCATGTGGTTAGAGTCCCTCGCCTAGATGAATATGTGTATGTGGTTAGAGTCCCTTGCTTAATGGGTGTATACATGGTTAAAGTCCTTCGTCTAAGTGATATGTGAATGTGGTTGAGGTCCCATACCTTATAAGAATTATTGAATATTAGTGTGGAAGGCCGGAGTCCTCCACTTCATGCCTTATGATTGAGTGCTTTGAGAATATTGTTATGACTTGTTTACTTTTTTAGCATAGGAGATACCTATATGTATGGATAAGATCGTGAATATAGTTTAATATGGTATATTGACTTTTTGTTGATTGATGATGCTATTGTATTTTTATTCTAGAGTTTCATGCTTGCGCTCCAACCGCTAACCGTCTCCGAACACTATATCCCCACACGACATAGGTGCCCGAGCATCATCTTCTTTTCCTACGCAGTGATTATGTGATCAAAGTGTTTCGTGTATTGTTTTTGGAGTGGTGAGCTTCCATAATTCGAAAGACATACATTCTCGGTCTTCTATCTTTATACTTAGTCTTATTTTGACTTGGTTTGACAATCATCTGGGTCTTTTCCTGACATATACATTTCTAAACATCAGTTTGTATAGAGGTATTGTGGATAACTGTAGACTTCTGTATTTTGGTTAGTTTGATGAATCTAATGATGTGTTTAGATATGTTTAAGTTATGACTTGTAGTAGGTTTTCCTCTATCTTATTATATAGTCGGGATTCACCGGACCCTTATGGTTGATATGATGGTTAGGATGGGTTATCGGGGCGACCTCCAATTCATATGGGCTTGAGGTTCCCATACAACATGGCCCTATTTTAGGTCGTGTCACTGATGGGGTGGTTCCTGTGGAAGAAGGTTTCCCAGAGCTAGAACCCAAAAAGATAGGCACGTTAAAGGTGGCACATATGGTTGAGCATTAGAGACTGTTTATGGAGATGAAGCTGTCGAGATTTAAGGAACATATGGGTATTAATGTTGAAGATAACTAGACAATACTTTAACTTTTGTGGAAGGACAATCAGAATTTTTCCCTCCTCAACCCTGATGCTATCAAAGAGACCACCTCTTTATTTTTACGATTTCTAAAACTGCCTGAACCACTCTGAATGGCTTAGGTAGTAGCTCTGATTGCTTCCTACCTCACAATTCTTCTTGATTTAAGAACATCCTCGACTATTTCTCTGATTTTGGGTTCTGTGAAAAATGGTCTTCCTATTGTGGTTGCCAGGTGCTGGAAGTAGTCAAGAACTTGAGCCTCTATTAAGATATCGACCAACTCTTGTTCATCCAATGATGGTTTTACTCTATCCACTTATTCCCTCCACTTGATGACATATTCTCTAAAACATTCATTTGACTTATTTCTCTTGTTAGAGAGAGTACGGTGGTCTAGAATAATATTGATATTATATTGGAATTGCCTAACAAAGTCCTGAGCCATATCATCCCAGATGTGCCCATAGGAGATATCCTGATCTATGAATCATTTCGAGGTAGCGCATGTCAGAATTTTTCCGAAGTAATCCATGAGTAATACCTCTTTTCTCCCTTTGGCCCTAAGTTGATTAGAATATCATTTAAGGTAAGATACAGGTCACCATGCCCACTGTATTTATCAAACATAGGGGTTTGAAACCAATCGGTAGGTGGACATTTAGAATCATACACAAGTCTTTAAACGTGACCCTCTTGTGCCCTCCAAACCAGTAAATATTTTTCATATGTTGCTATATGTTTTTAATTTTTTTAACTATTTCCTCTTATTCTAAGCTTGGGTTGGTACTTTCAACATCAGTAGAAGAACCAAAATGGATAGAGTTTGGGCCCTAAAATTTTATCCCATAGGTATAACACTGCTTTGGCTGAGCAGAACCAAAATAGATAAAATTAGGGCCCCTAAATTTCACCCAGAGGTATTAGACTACTCTAGCTGGGCAATAAACGGTCCCTCTTGAGTTCCTCTATGCACCACAACTGGCAACGAAAGAGTATAGACTGATGCAACAGTAGTGATAGTAGGATTAATCCTAGGTGGCATGTCTTGAGGACGTGTTGTTGATGGTCCAGACTCATAGTTGTCGAAAGGAATATACCGAGGAGGGAAGAACAGATCAGATATCGAGACTTAAGTAGATGAGGATCGAATATTTGTGAGCTAAAAAAACTGTAATTGATGTTTGCGGCTCTTGGATATGGCCCAATCTTGCCATAACTATGACATAACATTTCTCAATGTCTGATTTTCTTCGACGGTGGATAACTCCCTTGCCAATAATTCAGTTGGACTTTTAATCTGGATCACAATAGTTTCATTGTTAGTTATCATTAGTTCTTTTTCCTTTGAGCTGTTAAAGTATGAGTGCGCTGTCAGTTTACCACCAATCAACCACCTACAACTTACTAGAGTGATAGAAATAAACATGTTAAGGGTTGGGCATTTTGTAGATATTAATCACATATTGCATGTCAAGCACCGAACGATATGAGTTCAAAAGGCCATTTATATTTGACACGACCCAAACCAGGCTTAGTCGTGTCGGGTATCTCAAGTCCAATCAGGACTAGAGACTAACCCCAATACCTAAACCATTATCTGACCAACACCCTATGTCGGATTAATTCCAAAAATATAATAAGATAAGGCAATATAAATTTAAGACAATAAGTTAAGTCTATAACCATGACCAAACAGTCATAACCAATCCAACCAATACTAATCTCAATGCCAATACCATTACCAATGTTAAACTAACACCGACATTGCTTAGGACCATATTAGTCCGACAAAGCCTCTAACTAGAATCACAGAGTATCCAGTCGGGACATGCCCCAGACCATATCCAAAAGCAAAACCAAAGAAACAAAAATAATATAAAGAAGAGCGTAGCATGAAATAGGGTCTTACAAAGTATGGAAGCTCACCACTTCAGTTTGACTCAAAAGTTGTCCCTGAATCACCAAGCCACTGATTAAGAGGAGTGAAAGTATGGCCGGTTCATGCATCGCGTGGGGATACAGCACCCAAAGATGGTTCACAAAGTGAGCACTAACATGTAACTCAGGGATAAGGATAAGTAATTCCATCATTCAAAACTAGTCAAATAACCATATATCATCACATATAAACATATATACCGTGCCAGGATGGGGAACAAGGTTTATCATGCATTTAAAACCTTAACCTGGATTGTTTATCTTTATTATCATAAATATACCCACGGGCTATATGGGTCTAGTGTTACCCCCTAAACGGGCCCTAGTGCGTGTAGCCACACGATCCGAAGATTTCACAGAAGGCTAAAGATTCTTGTGTACCCTTATCCCTCTATGATACATATATACAAGTATAAACTTGAGGGATCTCGTGTACCCCACAAGCATATGGTCACCAAAATTAACTTTTATATAAAAAACATGAGTTTTTGGTGTCCGTCCATCGGACTATACCTTCACGACTAACTATCATTACTCCTATTATTGCCCAATTAAAATATTTAGCACATAACCAAACCACCAATTCCAAGAGTCAATTATTAAGGCATTATAAAGTGGTATCGTCATGTCGACTATAGCTTGCAAGAAATGTCATTAGCCAATACCTAGGGTATTTCCATGTACCCCACAGACTCCATATTAAAATTACTTAGGGGATTCCTTCGTACCCCATAAGGTCTTCATTATCAATTCACTTGGGGGGATTCTCATGTACTACAAGGTTTTCAAAACCATCCTTAACCATTTGTACCATGCAATTGTTTTAAGAAATAAATCAAATCAAACACGTTGGGGATTCCATCATACCCCTAGTTCAAGTTCCCATATTTTTCATAAATACTAACTAGTTTTACAATAAGTGCCATAACCACTTCAAAATTCACAAGTTTAGAGAAAGTTAACATTATCAAATTCAACATACCCATGCAACCACATGTTCAAAACCATAATAAAAACATTAAAAACCATAATTAAACCATGAGAAAGCGTTATTCAACAGTGAACATCCAAACCACCAAATTTATTTCAAAACCATAACAATACCATGAAAACCATACATTAAAACATGTGCTTTTAGTAAAATAACAATGAGGGAGAAGTAACATGCCTAAATTACAAAGATTCACAAAGAGAATTTGACTTTTCAACCTTGAGATGAGCACTATAGAGAAACCCTATCCAATATTGCTTGAGAGGATTTTGAAAGGATAAAGAAGATGTTTGATCTTATAAAGTGTGGAATAAATTCCCTTAAAAGTGTTTTAGGGATGTGCGGAGTTAAGGGTTTTAAGTGGTAAATGTCCAAAGTGCCCACAACTTAAAAGTTGTAAAAGAGTCTTCCTTGGTTATGAGTTGATCCATTAACTAGTCACCATATCATATGACTCGTAGCCATGATTCATCTCCTAGACAATGAGTTGGACACCCATACATTGTCATCCTTACGACTCTATGACCCCACTCGTGACCTGATTATACAACTCGTATGGTCTTAGTCATATCGAAGCCGATACCCAAGGAATTAAACACTAGACAACATACAACTCAACCCTACCACACAAAACCTATCCTCACATTTCTTAGTGAGCCACTCATACTCAGAGAAGAGTCAAGTCACTAAGTTACTGATTTGATTAAGGTTTTTCCTAACAACTCGTCACAACCCTCAACGACTCATCACCACCAAGTCGTAACTAACACAAAAAACCTAACCACCACCCACTGGACACCTTATGACAAGGGTCACCTGACCCGTAATCACACCATATGACTCTTATGATGGGTCATTACTAGGACAGTGAGCTCAAAGCTCAGAAATTTTTCAAGGGCCAAAAGTCAGGGTATTTCAGTCTTATCCCAGCTTTGCTTTGTTTATTGTCTTTATTTTAATCATTTTTCACTTTTTTAAAGTGTTTTGATCAAACCCATTAGAGGTTGCCTACATATCATGTCACCGCATGAATCAGGTCATTGCATCATTAGAAAAATAAAGGACTTAAACAAACTAGGTTAACATTGTTTCTTAGACAAAATAAGAGAATAAAACTAACAATACTGACTTCAAGAAGATATACAGCAAAAAGAATTTTGAGTGTACTTCAAATTTTCTTGGCCTTCACTGATCTTCTTGTGGCTTTCGTTGTACTCCCAATGCCTCATATAATTTCACCAATAATATTGGCATAAGAGGGACGATGGCACAAACTTTCTAAGCGACTGTCATATCATCCAAATGACGATGTTCATTGATGACATATGATATTTTCTCAGCCAATTGATGCACCTGATATCTGGCCTATCCGATACTTTTATGATTATCATTCAGCCAGACTTGATGGTTTCTAAGGTTGTTCGGTAAGATGGTTACACACTCCTATACCACCTCAAGATGGTTATGAAGGGTTGTTCTTTCAATGGTCTAATGTCTTCTCTCTGTACTCGCATACTAACTAGATTTTTCCTCGGCTCTTTTACCTATGCTTGAAGTTGACCCTGAGAGTGTACCTGATAGGCCCTTTCTTTCTCAAATTGTGCATTTTGTATCTCGAAGTCAGCCAGTTGGTGGTGCATGATCTTGTTGGAGGCGACCAAGTCCTTTCAAAATCAGAGAATCTTAGAACTTTCTTCCCTTTTTATAAGATGAGCTAGATTGCTTCTTCCCTCCAGTTGCTCCTCCAATCGAATTACATTTTTGTCATCCTGCCTCAACTATCCTTCCACATGTTGCAAAGTTGAATGATAATCCTTTCCCAAATAACCTTGGACTTGTCGTTAGTCTATAGTTTCTCTTATTCTTCTTTCAATTATCTTGTGGTATGTTGTTCCTTCCTCGTCCTAATAGATCTTTTAGGGACATCGCTAAGTATCACTGGGTTACAAAACCATGATAGGTACGTCGAGACCATCTTTCCCCTATCCTACTTAAGTGACACAAGCAAAATAATACTTCCATACAAGATATTCACGAATAATACTTCTATACTAGATATTATTTTTAGAAATAATACTTCCATACTAGATAATCAGAATATCACCAGTGTCAAAGAGAAAGCCTAGGGGGGTATTAAACAAAAATATGCTCATGTCTTTATTTGGAGGGACTTCATAGAGTCGAGCCAACTGCATATCACCCAAAGTAGAATATATGGTTGGACACCTCAAAGTCCAATCAACACAAAGAATGAAATGTTGTAGGACATGCGAATGATATCCTTTCTCGGGAATCAGTGGTAAATCTAGACAATTTAATAAGAAGTCAACACAGAGAGCTTTTCTTCGCATGCCAAGATCCCCTCGGTAAAATCATTTTTCATGGCCGTATCCTTGGGAATTTTGGAGGACAATCATGGTAATAAAGATATTCCAAGAACCATATCTACAACAAAATATTACATCCTTCAAGGAAAGTAACCCATTGTTTGCATTTGGTAGATGCAAAAAACATATTCGCAATAATCATTGGAACAAAGTAGGATTTACCATCTTAACGAAACCCTTCACTATCACAGCTAAACAAATGTCAATGTACTTGGCCCGTTCTAAAAAAATAATGAGTTCCAAACATGCGACCATGAAGGCAAAGGACCCATTTTCTTTCCATACTCCTATGCCCCATTTATTGTTGAGGTTTATTTGATACTTTTCAAACCCATACTTGCTACCATCCCTCTTATATAGAAATTTCAGAAAAATCCATTGATTTTTCTTACTCTTTTTTCTTTTGATTAACTTTAACTAGATCTAGAAACTTGTTGCCATCAACACTCATTAGGATTATACGCATTTTTTTATGAAGATGAGCACCCCGAAGACTTAATCTCTTTCACATAAAGGAAACAATTTAATACAAAGTTGGAGTCAATTCAAAGACTGAGAAGTGAAATACATTATTCTTGGGATCCTAAAATTAAACTGATGCCTCAAACACATCTCTTCTCGGACCAATTTCCATCATGTACACAAGATGTTCAAAATAATCCTTAACCAATCTCCGCTCCTGCTCTCCCATGTTCATTCACAATTTCCATAGATCCTCAGGTATCTTGTCGACAATAATGTCCTCAGGGATCCCTCATCCCCTGGTCTTTTTGAGCCATGTCCTTTAGTTGGAGGCATCATTCATACCTTTGAACGAAAGATAATAAAAATTACAACAACAACATACCCAGTGTATTCCCACAAAATAGGACCTAGAAGGGTTTTTATACAGTCCATACCAATACCTCAGAAAAGAGATGATAAAAATAATTTTTAAAAAAAAAACTTGTCTTGGTTGACGCAAAATTCAAGGAAGGATACTTGGGAAAGAGGAAAAACACAATGAAAAAACCACTCATTTTTGAATTTTCCAAGTATGGCTAAAACATTTTTATTTTAGAAATACTGAATTGGAGGAGGGATGCCTACATATCTCATTTTGGTGAGAATTATGCGCATGTAGTTTCATTAAATTTAGAAAAATTTGACTCACCTTAAAAAAATCTCTTCCTTTTTTCTGACACCATAAAAAACACCCATTTAATTTCAAAGTGAACCTTCTTTTAAGACATTCCATCCCAGAACTGGTCGATAATGCAAACCTTCTAAATAATGTATTTTCAAATAACACACAAAATAGACATGATAGTCAAAAATAAATACTTGTCTTAGACGGACTCAGCACAGGTGTCGAGTCCCACTAGGCAATGCATATGATGCAAACAAAGCGTAGCCTACTAGGGATAATCATAGCATGCAGCTTGTTCTTCTAGATTTAACATCCTAAAAGAAAAGGTGTCTAGAATGATCACCCGAGTGGATAACTCGGGCCAAGGAGTGTCAGTTTACCGATAGCAGAGCTATCTAGCTTTAAATGGTGATCCAACCGCAACTAATATGTGTAACTAAATCCTGAATGAGGAGCATAGCCGCACACAGGCTCATCTCAGACAAAATAATTTGTAGAGCATAACCGCGTACTATTTGAACAGTGATGAATGTGTCAAGATACTCAAAAGGATTGGCGAGAGAAGACAATTGATAAAAAAAACCATACAATATTAAAGCGGCAAAACTATATTCGAGTACATTAGGCCATTTATCCAAGTAATAAATAAAACCGACAAAAAATTAATGTATAAAGCTTGAATTCTAATTAGATGTTTTCTTAGTGGAGTCTCTAGAGGAGCCACAACGTCTTTTAAAAAAAAGAAAGATTTTTATTTCATTTTGAAGATAATTTTGAAAAAAATATCAACAATTTTTTTTTTTCAGAGTCGACACTTGGAATTGAGTTTCTTCGTGTTTCAAGTTACCTTATTAATCTCTAATAAAGGGAAATGACTCTCTATTTTCTAGGTCTTAAAAATAAAAGATCAGGTAAAGAACTCTGTTGACCGAGGGAAAGGTGCAAGGTAAACTCCCAAGTCCTATGGTTTAAGCACGATCACTACTAAAAAAATCGGTAAACCCGACCATAAATAACCGACCACACGTGGTCGGTTTTTACTTCTTTTTTATTATTATTTTTTTAAAAAGCGACCACTTTATATTTTAAAAAATGAAAATAATTATTACAATAATTTTAATAATAATTATTATTTATTTAACAAATAAAAATTTTAAAAAACAAAAAAACCGACCACCAGTGGTCGATTCTTTTAAAAAATATATAATTAAAAAATATTTATAAAAACCGACCACTTGTGGTCGGTTTTAAATTTTTTTTTTTAATTTTTTTTTAAAAAAATCGACCACAAGTGGTCGTTTTTTATAAAAAAAAATATAATTAAAAAATACTTATAAAAACTGACCACAAGTGGTCGATTTTCTAATTAAAATAAAAAAATAATTTAAAAGTGGTCGGTTTGTGAAGTAAAAAAATTTAAAATTAAATAATTTTAAGTAACACCTAATTATTTATATAATCAAAACCTAATATCTTATGCTAATCAAATATAATTAATCGATCACTAATCTAAGTATGTATAAGAAACACATCGCATTATATTATTGGATAATATAGTTGTATACGTATGTGATGTATATAGTACGTATTTTGAACTTGATATAGTCGATAGTGTGTATATGTGTGTGTTTGCATATGTATATATATATATATAATATATACATATTATATAGTGATGGTATATTAATGACATAAGATAAATCAACCGATAATTTATTTGAGTTTATGTGAAATACAATGGGATAGTAAAATTGGGCATGTGATGTATATAGTACGTCTATGAAATACGTCGCATTATATTATTGGATAAGATACTCGTGTACGTATATGATGTATATAGTAGGTATTGATATAGTTGATAATGTGTATATATATGTGTGTGTATGTATAGGTATATATATATATAGTATATACATATTATATAGTGAAGGTATATATATTAATGACATAAGATAAACCAACTGATAATTCAACTTTGTTTCTGTGAAATACGTTGTATATTATTATGGGGTAGAACAATCGGGTATGTGATGTATATAGTACGTATTTAAATGTTGATAGCCAATTGAATATATTTATATATACGTATATCTCGTGTAGTGATGAAATAGATATACTATTTTGTGTCAATATAATGTAGACACACGTATATTGCTGAAGTTGTAATAATGTAAGACAAGTATTACGAGGTATATGGAGGGGGGGGGGGGGGGGGGGGAGGAAGGGGGGGGGGGAGACAGAAAATTGAATCATGAAAATGGCATATACTTACCATTTGCTTTGAATTTTGAATTTTGAATTTTGAACGACCGCCAAATTTTGGCAGTTAATTTGAGTTTTTTCTCTTAAATTTTTTATATATGGGTATATGTAAAATACGTTGAATATTATTATGGGGTATAAAAATCATCTATGTGATATTTATATTATGTATTTAAACGGTGATAGATAATTGGATATATGTATATACACATATATCTCGTGTAGCGACATATGCAGTAATCAAAAGCTCGATAACTGAATCTATATATCAAAATATTTTGAATAATACATTGATATCATACTATTAAACAAATAGATATACTATTTTGTG
>NW_025854592.1:0-1196 GCF_002878395.1 Capsicum annuum
CTGATGATATCTGTGATAAGTCGTCAGACTATTCATAAGGCGACACAAGATGTCGTCACCTATTCGAGAAATTACTGAAATCTGTGATTTTTGTTTCCATAATTAGGATGAAGTATTTAAAGCATATGTTAGGGTTTTCTAATTATAAAAGAAGGCTAAACATATCGGGAGGTGAAGCATATCGGCTGGTACTAGACATTCGAACCTATTTTGGAACGCAAGTATTTTGTTATTTTCTCTCTAGTTTCTTAGCTTGAATAAAACAATTAACTTTGAAGAGATTATCATCAGTATTTTGGGATTTCTACTTTGATCTAATCTGAGAAACACTCGTTGCTATTTATCTTGCTGTAAGTACATCTTTCAAATTATGAATTCAATTTGTTGTATTGATTATTACATTATGAGTTGCTAAATCCCTTTAACCCGAATTATGGGATCTATGGTTTAGGTCTTGGTAAGTTGCTAAGTGTTCAAGATTCTAAAGGTAATAGGACTCCTTGATAATTCTGAGGTTTTAATTATTATCTATTGGATGCAAACGATAGATAGCACCTGCTTTGATTTGCTTGAGATAAGAGATCAACTACAGTAGGAAGTGAATTATTGACAGAGACTTGGAAGCTATCAACCTTCCGTTTAATAATTGACGTTGTAACAAGGTTAATTAACCTGAGGTGAAGTCTGGTCAGTGAATATAAATTCCCTAAGTCCGAGAGGATTAGGTAATTAAATGCTTAAGTAGGTCGAGAGACATTTAGGCATAACTTCAATAAAGACAATTTTTTGCCCCTACCTATCGTGAGAATCTTGAATCACTATTAGCATCTGTCAAGTACCAAAACCCATAGTGAACATAATTCTGGTTTTCCATAAACTCTTGATTACAAACACTGGAACTAAAGTGACCTACAACTATTTGCTAATCTCCTAAACCCCCATTTTATTTTTTTGTATCGTCTGTTTGAATTCAACTTTTAGCTATAGTTTTAAATTAGTTTAATCGACACTCACATTGTTCCCTGTGGATTCGACCCCGACTCCAAAGTTGGGTAAATATATTGACGATGACCGCCTTGCACTAAATTGACATATAAGTTGAGCGTTATCGAATCCAAAACTGAAAATCCAAAAAGATTTTCTTCCCTCTTCATTTAGAGTAGGTGTCATATACATCTTTAAAAGAAAACTACAAA
>NW_025854593.1:0-3406 GCF_002878395.1 Capsicum annuum
GAGAGGTGTAGTTTGAGCGTTATCAAAAATGGCACCATTACCGGGGAATACAATTATAAATTGAAGTTTGTCTGCACTAATTGATTGTTAGTCAAGTTTCCTAGTTTTACCTTTATTTGTTGTTTTTGTTTATTGCAGGGGATATGAACGAGTAGACTTATATAAACAAAAGATAAAAAAGTATCATGATTGGAGGATACAGAAACGAGACTTCCAAAAAGGTTACTTGGTGCTTGTGTTCAATTCGAGACTCAAACTGTTTCCAGGTAAGCTTAAATCCAAGTGGTCAGGCCCGTTTATAGTTAGTTAAGTTTACTCATATGGAGCTTTAGAACTTGAAAATGGCAACGGCAGCACCATCAAGGTAAATGGGCAACGAGTCAAACTTTATATTGGTCCAAAAGACTCGATGAAAGGTAATGCTACTATCTCTCTCGATGAAGTATAAAGTAATCGAGATAATTTAGTGGTGTTGCGACGTTAAATTAGGCGCTACATAGGAGGCAACCCATGATCCCCATGCATGTTCTACTCAAGGTATACCCTAACCCTTAGTTCAATTTTTCTTTGATTTTAAGTTGAGGGTGTAGGGTAAATTATTGTTGTAAATTTTTGTAATTGACTAGGAGAAATGCATGTAACTTTTTTAGTTAAATTTTTTAATGATTTTTGAGCACCTCTCCAATGGTATGAATGTGTGATTTGCATCTAAGTGTGACCACTATGCATCGTTGAATGGCAGTAGTTCTAGTGACACAGCAATCATTGCTAAACAGCTGCATGAACTGAATGAGTAGTAACATGTGATATACTTGTGTTCCATGTGTGTGTGAGATCTTACTTAGTCCCCTATGTATGTTCAATCTAAAACTTGCCCGTTTAGCCTTACCTAAGTTGAAGGATAAGGTTTGGAAAGGATCATAGGCTATTTTTATATTAGCCCACTTTTAGTCTAAGTGACCTTCCCTACATATAGAATATCCCCTGATGCCTACTTTGAGCCTTATTAGCCTATTTAATTTTATGACACCTGTCACCTTCCCGTTAATATCACAAGGAACCTATTTTTGCCCTGGTCTTCCTTGGATACTGTGCACCTTTGCGTAGGCAATTGGCCTAAGTTGATGATGGCTATCTTAGGGGTGCGTGATGTCAAATGAGTATGAAGATAGGTAGAAAAATAGAAAAGAATAAAAAGCTAGGTGTAGTAGAAAATAACAAGAAAAGAAAATTTATGAAAAAGAAGAAGTAATTGTAGGAAAGATAGCACCTATACTGAAAAGGTGTTATCAAGAAAAGAAAAGAATAGAAAAAGTTTAATAAGTGAATCACAGGAGATAAAGTAGTGTCAAGTAGGCATAGTAACTTTAAATATCATCAAGTATCATACCAGCCCCTAGCCTGCATTACAAGCCAATGAGAAGACCTATAGTGATCTTAGCTGACCTATCTAAAAACCATGGTAATGAAAATAAGGGCAAGCCTTTGGTACTTGGCATACATTTATGGGAACTTCATTCTAAGAGTGAGTATCTTTTGATTGTCCCCATGGTTACATATATGATTGCTAATATGAGAAATAGGGTATTTCTTTGTTGTGAATGCACACCAAATATGTTTCTACTTGATAACTTGTTTGGATAGTGTAATACAGATCTATGCATGGTTGTTATAGGAGAATTAATGACATATCTTAATTCTTGTGTGTTACATTGTTGTTCTTCAATAATATACTAAGTTGTTCTTGAATTGACAGACTTTGGAGATAGTGAAGATGTTTTGAGATAAAATGGATGATTAACTGCCGAATGTACTTTGTATCCTCTTGGCTGTGTTTGAGTTGCTGGAGGACAAACAATTGTTTTAAGTTGATGGTGTTGATGGGTAAGCGAATTCTAACACATTTAAGTCTTTTAAGTGAGAATAATTGCAAGTTCTTAAGCTACTTTTGTTATTTTTGATTGTTTTATCTTTGATTTTACAATAGAAGCCAAGATGCAAGAGAAACAACAAGGACAGAAGAAAAAGAGTTGAAATCTAAAGAAAATAGAAGAGAAATATGGCTGACGACATTCCTAATAATCCATCATCCTTGTGATGAGCTATTAGATTCGCTGTCAGCCTTAAACAGAGAATGGACCTCAGCTGAAAGTTAAGACGACATTTGGTGATAGGCCGTCATAAGTGTGATAAGCTATCAGGTTTTGCGTTAGCCTAAGGCAGAACATGAGAGCTAAAATGAATAATTGATGACATCTATGATAAGTCATCAATGAGCCAATAAGTCATCTAGTTTCATTGTCAGCCTTAAGCAGGAAGTGCTAAAAATAAGAAGGATCTTACGACATTTGTGATAAGTCATCAGACTTTTCATAAGGTGTCACGAATACCGTAATCTAATCCGTGAAATTTCTGAATTCTGTGATTTTGTTTCCATAATTAGGTTGAACTATTTAAATCATAGTTTAGTATTTTCTAGAAGAACTCTGAACCTGTTTTGGACACATATATTATTACATTTCTCTCTAGTTTCTTTGCTTGAAAAACAGGTAACTTTGAATATATTTTGATCAATATTTTGGGATTGCTATTGTGATCTAATCTGAGAATCACTAGTTACTATTCATGTTATGGTAAGTTCATGTTTCAAATTATCAATACATCTAGTGATTTTGCTTCTTACATTATGAGTGGCTAAATCTCTTTAACCTGAATTATGGGGTCTATGGGTTAAGTCTTGGTAAGAAGCTAAGTGTTTAAGATTATAAAGGTAATAGCACTCCTTTATTATTCCATGATTTTAATTATTATCTATTGGTTACAAACGATAGAAAGCATTTGCTTTGATTTTCTTCAGATAAGAAATCAAATACAGTAGGATGTGAATTATTGATAGGGACTTGGAAGCACTAAACTTCCAATTTATAATTGACTTTGTAGCAAGGTTGATTAACCTGAGGTGAAGTCTGGTTAGTAAATATAAATTCCCTAAATCCGAGAGGATTATGTAATTAAATTCTTAAGAAGGTCGAGACACATTTATGCATAACTTTGATAAAGATATTCTATTGTCCTACCTACTGTGAGAATCTTGAGTTACTATTAGTATCTGTAAAGTACTAAAACCCGTAGTGAACATAATTTTGGTTTTCCATAAACTCTTGATTACAAACACTTAAACTAAAGTGAATAACAATTATTGGCTAATCTATAATACCCCCATTTCAGGAAACATCCAACTATCAGTGGATTAAATCACAAACAACTGAAGTTCACACCATATTCCCTGTGGGATTCGATCCCAACCTAGTTGGGTTATATACCGACTATGAACTCTTTTATTCTCGTTAGAGAGGTGCAGTTTGAGCATTATCAATGTGCCATCAGTCGACTTTCACTTTATTTG
>NW_025854594.1:0-2607 GCF_002878395.1 Capsicum annuum
ATTCCTCACGAACCTAATTTGGAGTTAGAATTGTAGATTAGCCGACCTGTGTATGAACAAATCTTGATTCAGCTTCTATAAGCACGAAGTTGCTACAGTTTGGTGAGTATGAATTTTTGCCAAAGCTCTATTTCTACTTCATCTTATTTCTTTAAAATTAACACACTTCTTTGATAGTTAATGTTGAACTTGTGTTGAAAACTTCATAAATGTTCTTGAATTAATCTTAAACTTGTGTTGAAGTGTTTGAACTAACATATAAATTGTGTATCCGAAACAACAATACGTATATTTATCCCTCACGAACCTAATTTGGAGTTAGAATTGTAGCTTAGCCGACTTGTGTATGAACAAATCTTGAATGAGCTTCTATAAGCACGAAGTTGCTGCATTTTGGTGAGTATTAATTTGCCAAATTTATTTATGTAAACTTCAATTGCCGTCATGACAAATAAAAGGTTCTAATTCTAGGTCTAAAATATAGAGTTCGCAATTCCAAGAACCTCATTAGGCCACATGCCATGGTCCAAAGCATAGACTAACTTCGCAGGCCAACTTACAAGATGGCAACCATTAATCGTTTAGCCTTTTGAAACTATAGTTAGACTCCACAAGTAATTGGGAGTACCATTCTCAACAAGAAAGCTCTCAATCAATGCCTACCTATCGTTGTCTCATTGAGAAGATCGATGATAGCAAGAATAAAGTGCTAGTCCTCTAAATTGTTATCTTACAGTGGTAGATTACAACTTGTGACGAGACTGCTGTTTGAAATGCAAACAGACTGTGCTCGAGTGTTTCTATTTCCAACGAAGATCATAGCCATGGTCGCAACACTGGACGCAATGACTGCTCAAAAAAAGCCTTGGTAGCCTGGGAGACGGTCTGTAAACCAAAGACAGCAGGAGGGTTTTGAATGTACTTGATATTCTCATATGGAACAGAGTAGCAACAAAAGGATAGAGTATGGGTGTGGTGGACACATCCATTCTACATAAAGACCAACAATTTGGAAATAATGCAGAATCCTAGGCAGGCCTGCTGGATTCTAAGGAGAATCGTTGATGCAAGGGGTGGAATCACACTATAATAACAGAAACAAGATACCCATATAGTACGTAGTTACAAGACATTCCGAATAGAAAAAATACCAGACACACATAGAACTTAAGACCACTGGCACGGCTTCAAACACAATACTCTTACCTACTAACAAGGATGAACTCCCACTTACAACCTCTTTACCCGAATACACATCCTCTACACTTTCCTATCTTGGTCATGTCCTCCGTAAGCTCTAATTGCTCCATATCACGTCTAATCATCTCTCTCCAATATTTCTTCAGCTTACCCCTACCCACCTAAAACCATCCATAACTAACCTCTTACACCTCCAAACGGGCATCCATGCACTGCCTCATCACATATCCGAACCATCGCAACCTCACTTATCGCATTTTGTCTTCCACCAAAGTCACTCCGCAATAAATAAAATAGTCTTTTCACCTTTTTTATCAAATTATTATTTAATTTCTTTATAATATTAATGTCTAAAATATATGGGATCATGAATTTAAAATATTTGGTAATACTTTTTTTCTATATTAGGAGATTTAATGATAACAGGTAAATTTTATTTTGTAAGTTGTCTAGATTTAGTTTATGAATTCACTGTATATATTTATTTTGAATATACTCGTCCACACAACTTTTAGGTATAAAAAGGAAAAATTTCAGAAATAGCAACTGTAGAGCCTTAATTATAATTTTTATAGCAACAGTTTCAGAATTACGAAAAATAGCAATATGTATTATGTATTTTAGTAAAAGGTTGCTATATAAATACATATGCAAATAGGGTATTCGTTCCTTATTTAACTCAAATCAGTTAGAGTTGAATAAGGGATGAAATTGTTCTTTAATTTATGTCATATTTAATTAAACATATTTCTTTACCTTATATGACTCTTTTATTTTTACCTCAACCGTTAATTTACATCAACATAATTCAAATTCAAACAATGTTTTCCATAAACAACAACTCAAAGCAAATTCAAAAAACAATGTGTTTCCAATATTATTGATGATTGTCTGAAATTCTGAAGAAAATATTGAAAATACAATGCTCCAATTACAGGTATCGATAAACAAATTTGATTCTGTCTGTGAATTTCATAAAAAAAATTACAAGAATGACAGAAAAACTTGCAATAAAGTTGCGTAACAGTCGTGGAATTCCAAAATTTGAGATTGTATATGCATTGTATCAGCTCTCGAATAAAATGTTCTGAGAGAATTATTTCTTTCAAATTCAAGGTTATTCATATCATTATTTAATTTGAAATTTGAGATACAATTGTTACACGATAAATTTGAATTTTAGTCGATGATTACTAGTATTCAAAAAAAAAATGTTCTTGTTTGTTAGAATTTGTTTTACATTTTTGTTTATACGCAATACTTATTGTATAAAGTACGTATTTGATAATTAATTTTATTTTTACTTTTTCTAATGTTCAGGAAATTGACAATGGGAAGCATCCTTGTTCTTGTTAAACACTCTAGTAGATGGACATATGAACAACAATATGAAGATTACATTAGTGA
>NW_025854595.1:0-1937 GCF_002878395.1 Capsicum annuum
TTCCATTGTTTAGGGTGAAGTGCTGATATAGGATTTCTATTTTTCTTGTTTTTGACTCCATTTTTAAAATATACAAAAACATTTTAGTTTTAGTTCTTGTTGGTGTCTGTTTAGTAGAATTCACCCACCCCTTAGTTTTTCTTTTTCTTTCTTCTTTTTAGGTGGGCCTTTGAATCCAGTATCTTTTTTTTATTTTTAGGAGTAATTTTAAATTTTGTTATTAGGAATAAATGAGATGTTCTTGCTACGTTCCCTGTATGATTACATGATGCAAGTTGATTATGAATGTGGAAGCATTCGTAATTTATTGAATGACTATTTTTGAGATACCAAGGCTTCGACCTAACTGCAACAACGAATTCTGGAAAGAAAGATTCATTAGTGGTCTCCCTTCTCTTTTTGCCAAAAAGGTTAGAACCAAAATTAAAGATAGATTCGAGGGGAAAATTCCTTACGATATCCTAACCTATGGCGACTTAATCAGTTTCATCACCACCGTAGGGATAGATCTCTGCACTGACCTTAAGCTTAAGAAACAACTTAAGAAAGATAGTTCTTCCAAATATGGACTAGGAACCTTCTGCCAAGACTATGGATTCGCCAGTCCTAGCAAAAAGCATAGAAAGAAGTCCTCCAAACCGCACAAAGGGACTACCTCTAGCAAGAAACCCTTCAAAAGGGATTCTTATAAGCCTAGTAGGAAGGCCAACCGAAAAACCCCTAAGGCAAAAGATACTTGTTGGACTTGTGGCAAGACAGGCCACAGGGCAAAAAATTGCAAGTCTAACAAAAAGAAGAAAATAAACCAGTTGGATCTCTCTGAAGAGACTAAAACAAGTTTATTCTCTATTATGGAAGATTCGCCTGAATCTTCTGAGTCTTCGGACTCCTATACCTCGTCCAGCGATGACTACAGCGATGAAGAATTCATCAATGCCGCTTATGAGACGGATCAATCCCATCCTGGCCAAGAATGTGCTTGTAATGGTACATTCTGCACCTGCACCAAAAAGTCTGTTAATGTCATTTCAGGAAATCCTAAAGAAATCCTGTTCGACATTATAGAGCACATCCAGGATGATGAGGCTAGAAATAAGTATCTTCTAGAACTCAAACGATTAATGCTTTCTCACGAAGAAAAACCCCCCAAACCCGTTATTCAGCCTTTTAGCATGAAACAAGTTATGTCTAGATTCGACAAACCTGCTGAACCTTCTATTGCTGATCTTAGGGGAGAAATCTCTGCTTTAAAGGGTGAGATCAAAAATCTCAAAATTCGTCTTGACCAAGTAGAACTTAACGTCCTTACGGATCGTCCTAAAAAATATATCTCCCCCAGAAAAGGTTTCTCCGCCAGAGTCACCTAAAACCTTTTCGGTCATCCCTAATGACCATCTCCGAGAGCCAGAGCCTAGTTCCTTCCCTGGCTCGGATTCTCCCTCTACGTCCGGCAAAGCTATTACAACCATAAAAGCTTATAGCGAACACATAGCCGTAAAAATCGTCATAAACAAAGACTTTGTTCTTAACAGAGTCGCGCTTTTTGATACAGGGGCAGACAGTAACTGTATCGTTAAAGGTCTAGTACCTACAAAGTACCTTCAAAAGAGTACCTCGCGTCTTTACTTAGCAACGGGAGAAAAAATGGAAATCCATTATCAACTCACTAAATCTCATGTCTATAACAATGGCATTTGCCTTGTTAATGACTTCGTTATCACCGAAGATATCACTGAAGATATCATTCTAGGGATACCCTTCGTTAACCAAATTCGACCTTACTGGAGTGACTACGATGGAATTCGTACAACTCTGTTAAACCAAACCCTATTTTTTCCTTTATTACGACCCCTCTCGCAAGAAGAAGGAAGCCTTATTAAGGAACGGACAGTCTTTAAAATTAACCGCCTCTCATCCCATATCAATTTTCTTAAACA
>NW_025854596.1:0-1865 GCF_002878395.1 Capsicum annuum
CAGTAACTTAGGAAAAATCCTTTTAGGCTCATTACGACTGGGTCCTATGACCCATAAAGACACATTATGACTTGTCAGGTGAGTCATTGCCAGGGTAAAAAGCTCAGAATTCAAAAAATTTTCAAGGGCCAAAAACTGGGGTATTTTTATTCTCCCCCACTTGGATCATTCATCCTCAAATGATAGGTTAAGGCAATTACAAGCATGATTTTAACACAACTAAAAACCACACTTTTCTTTAACAAAGTCAAAAAACAAGATTTAAGAATAACACATACCTCAGGCACGATTATCAGGGATGTGGAATAAGAATGGATACTTGGATTTTATGTCCTCTCTAGCTCCCCACATAGATCCTTACTCCCAAACAATACATCTAATAACCCTTATATATGACCACACTCTTAACTAAACTTTCAACTATGAATACAACAATCTATTTCAACCTCCTAACTCCCCCGTGAACACAAAACTATAAGGGTTTGAGTATAATTGCATATCTCTCCCATGTTAAACCCTAACTCAAAGTTAAAGGTGCTAGTGTAAGCCATGGGACCCTACACCACTCCAATAGTACTACTCGATCTTATCACAATAATCAGGCAATCTCAGGTCTCAATCCAGGAGTACTAACCGCATAACACAATGGTTTTGTATATCTATTAATCGCAACGTTCAGGCCTGCCTTTCTAGCCCCACTTTATGGATCTACCTCCCAAAACTAGAAACTTCAATCATTATAATGGTGGATTTCACCACATCTCTTCTTTTTAACTATTTCATATAATAAAGGTTCATATTACTCTTCCATCCGTATCTACAACCTTTGCATGAGTATTCGCCCCAAGATCTTACAACAAAGAACATCTACTCTCTTATCCAAACATTACTATGTTTCAATAGCCACTACCATCATAACATAAGAAGGGTCACTGAGGAACTTAGAGAACATGCATTAAGAATAAGAGAGGTTACTTCTCAATTACAACTCCTATTTGTCGTACTACTCCAGGTGAGACCCGTAAAATGAGACATAGTTCAATAGGCACGAAGTACTTTGTAGCAACCACCTAGGTTATAAATAGAGGGTTGTTCCAACATAAACATACCATAGCATGAAACCTTCAGAATGGGCACCGGGAGAAACACAACTGCACATCTCACGGGTAATATAACATAAAGTTGAGATCCATATTCAGGGAACAAGGCAAGGATTTTCGCTTGAAACCACTATTTCTTGGAAATAGGTATAACGTGAGACATAAATATATGAATTATGGGATTCATGACATAGATCTTGAACACTTGGAAGCTCGAATTCCCGAGAAGCATTTTTTCCTTTGGTTACGGGGCAGGAGTATAGATATTCACAACATGAAGAATGCAGGACTTAGGCATAAGCACTATTAGAATACGTACATCACTAATAGAGTGCCCTCTTAATTGAAATAGGAGCGAATTGCTAGAATAGGAGTAAATTCTCCCTAACTCTCCCTTGAAGCCCATCGCTTGGAGAAAATTTAAGATTGTCCCTCGATCTCCATCTTATTACAGCTGGACAACACTCCAGTCTAAGAGGTATCACAAGGTCATGTAATAGGGACACTAGGTTCTCTTATAATTAAAATCTCATCTATCCAGATGCTACCTGGGGTTCAATATATTCTTACAAACTCCATGCCATAATCTATCAAATGACTTATCCCCCCCAATCCATTAGTTCAACCTGGAACGCTGACCTATATATCACAACTTTCCCCCTCCATTGTTCTCTAAATTATCAACCTCACCTCTTTTGCACACCCTGTAAAGCCCACCAATTTACTCCCAAAAATCCCACATTGCTATCTTCAAGCTTACATACT
>NW_025854597.1:0-1171 GCF_002878395.1 Capsicum annuum
GTTTTCCATAAACTTTTGATTACAAACACTGAAAATAAAGTGACTAATAAATATTTTCTAATCTCCAAAACCCCCATTTCAGGAGACATGTAACTATCAGGTTATTAAATCACAAACGACATAAGTTCAAATCATATTCCCTATGGGATTCGACCTCATCCTACTTGGGTTATATATTGAAAATGATCGCTTACATTCTCACATGAGAGGTGTATTTTGAGCATTATAAAAATGTAATATAATCTGATTTATGTTAGGATTCATCGTCATGCTAAGGTAGTGAATTTCAAAAGTGAATAGGAGCTGATGACATCTGTGATAAGTCGTCAGACTCCTGATAAGGCATCACAAAATGTCGTCACCTGTTTGAGAAATTATTGAACTCTATGATTTTGTTTCCATAATTAGGGTGAACTATTTAAACTATTGTTTAGGGTTTTCTTGGGGGTACTGGGAATTCTAAACCTACTTTGGAACACACGTATTTTATATTTTCTCTCTAGTTTCTGGGCTTGCACAAAACAATTAACTTTGAAGAGATTATCATCTATATTTTGGGATTTCTACTTTGATCTAATCTAAGAAACACTCGTTGCTATTCATCTTACTCTAAGTTCATCCTTCAAATTATGAATTCAACTTCTTGTATTGATTATTACATTATGAGTGGCTAAATCCCTTTGACCCAAATTATGGGATCTATGGATTAGGTCTTGGTAAGTTGCTAATTATTTAAGATTCTAAAGGTAATAGGACTCTTTGATAATTCCAAGGTTTTAATTATTGTCTATTGGTTGTAAACGATAGATAGCACCTGCTTTGATTTGCTTGAGATAAGAAATCAACTATAGTAGGAAGTGAATTATTGATAGGGACTTGGAAGCTACCAACCTTCTGTTTAATAATTGATGTTGTAACAAAGTTAATTAACCTGAGGTGAAGTCTGGTCAATGAATATAAATTCCCTAAGTCTGAGATGATTACGTAATTAAATGCTTAAGTAGGCCGAGAGACATTTAGGCGTAACTTCGATAAAGATAATCTGTTGTTCCTACCGATCGTGAGAATCTTGAATCACTATTACCCTCTCTTCAGTACCAAAATCCATATTGAACATAATTCTTGTTTTCCATAAACTTTTGATTACAAACACTGAAAATAAAGTGACTAA
>NW_025854598.1:0-1957 GCF_002878395.1 Capsicum annuum
TATAGCTATACAAGATTAACTAGAAGGTACAACCTAAGGTAGTCAATCTAAATGCTCTAGAAAATTCTAACCAAGTAGGAAGGCTAGTATTAGCATGATCAGGGCCTATAGTCGAGTTTCTAACCATGAATATGCTATCCATAATGTAAATTACCATAAAAAGGAAAAGGGTCATAATTATATCTCAATGCTAAGTACAAGTCCATAATCCGTCTGCCACGAACTAAGTATAATAAGAACAATATAGTAACCAACTAGTTCAGACAAACAATACTTAATTGAGCCCCATAAATCAAAAGGTTCAATCAACACTCAGCAAACAATACTCATAAACTATACCTATGCAACTCCCATAAGGTTGATAAATATAGGAACCAAAAAATATATTGGTGATAGGCAATGCGCATACTGGTGTGTAACAACCCAAAATCACCTCCTGGGATGTCACACGGTGCTTAGCGCTACAAGTAGCCCTAAGCTAACCCTTTGAGCCTATCACTTCTCATAATAACTCATTCAAGAAGGAATATGCAAAACACTGGCGCTGTCATATCAAATAAAAGAAAATAATAAGATAATACTCGGTCCAAACGACCACAATAATGGAAATCTCAATACAACCGCAGTCTGATAATTAGTCTGACAAAGCCTCTACTACTTCATGAACTCGAGAGCCATTGGGACAGGTCCCTAACTGACTCAAACTGAACTAAAAGTAATAACATAAACACTCGAATACTGAAATGTCTGAATATAGGTCCTCGAACCATGAGGATTCACCACTGTAGAATTGTAGACAAAGGTACTAGGGAATCACAAAAGATGCTGGGACTGAGCACCTGAACTTATATTATAAGATAATGTAGCACATAGACGTATATGTGGATCAACACTTGGGAATGTACTGAGTATATGAGGGTGTATGAATTTACATAAAACAATATAAATACTCTTTAATCAAATCATGCATGCAAATAGGAATGACTCACATGGCTTGAATAAGTCTAAAATGTAAAGCTCATAAATCATGTAGATTAATGAAGCATGTAACACAAATCTCATGAGTCATTATACTCTGGCTTCAAAATCTGTGCTCTCCTCTTATTCTCATTACTCATAGGATGAAGGAAGCTTTAAACAATACTTTCAACTCATGCATATATCTCATGGAGAGTAAAACTTCTTTATTGCTCAAGAACTTATAAATCTTTTGAACTCAAACACTTGGAACTCGGAATCATATAACTTTGGTTTAAAAACAGATAATCAACTCTTATTAGTAGAGAAAAGTACTTCTTTCTTTGGAAAATACTCAAAAACAATTCGTTCACTTGAAAAAATATCGCATCTCAAAGCTTTAGGGAAAATATTCTATCTCAATGGAAAATACTTTAGTTTAGGGAGGTTCTTTTAACCGACATAAATCATGTGAGCTACATGGAGTCCAACGTCTTGTCCTCTTAAGAAAGAATCCTCACATTGGGGAGAGGCATCATAATCTTGCCAAGGAGTATAACCTCAACTCAGTGATCATTTATCTCAGCCTCGAACCCAATTATCTCGGCCTCAGGCCTAAAATCTCAAACCTACAGTGGCACGTAGTTATAAGGTAAGAAACCATGGAAACTTACCCAACTCGGTGCTAAATACTACTACCTTTAGTTTATCTCATTCATCTTATGGAAATCCACTTTCAAAATAATCTCATGGTTCATAAGAACCCAACAATCAAATCTGTAATCTTATGTGGTAGAGTGGATTTCAAAATTCTATGACCATTAGGTCAAAACATTTCTCAATAATCTCAAAATACTCAAATCATGGGTGCTTATAGCATAATAGTTCATAAAATTGCAAGTTTCAAGTAGGGCTTAATGACCCATAATTCAATCTCAAGTTAAAACTCATCATAATGCATAATAGATAGCATATAGACTCATAATTCATGTAGAAATCT
>NW_025854599.1:0-1551 GCF_002878395.1 Capsicum annuum
TTATCAGATCTAGAGATCACCAGTCAAATAGGCTTGATCTCATTCATAGATTTAGTTGAGTATTCTTGTTATCAGATCTAGAGATCACCCGTCAGATAGGCTTGATCTCTGCCTCAGATTCAGTTGAGTATTTGTGTTGTCAGATTCAAACATGGTCATTTCTTATCATTGATAGTAGACTCCTGAATCATCCATTAGCGATGTTTGATCTCCGATACAGTCAGTCGAGAGTAGAAAGCTCTAAATTCAGTCATTGATGTGAGTATATTTAGTTAATTAGCTTTATTATCCTCAAATTCTGAGATCACTCGCTAGATAAGATTGATCTTACCTCAGTACTAATTTATCAGTATCAGATGATTCAGTTGTTCAGTATCTCAGTATTAGTAGTGAGTTCAGATATCAGTAGAGGGTTGTCTTGTGGTCCTTCGGGATCATGAGCACCGTGTGATATTTTGGTTCTAGAAAAATTGGATCGTTATAGTCATTTAAGAAACAATGGATCCCATATTAAGCAAAAAATACACGACATGAGAAAAGAGTTGCAACTATAAGTCACAACATATAGCAATGCCTAAGACTCCTGTCGGGTAGTGAGGGAATCTAACCGATTTTTTCCAGTGCTGGTGATAGAAGAAGAAATAGATGTAGAAGTAGCACCCTTTGGTGCAGAGGTAAATGATAAATCAATAGATCATTATTCACTCTCGAAGCAACCTTACCAACCAAAAAATTTCTAAGCATATGGCTTGGCTGACCACAACTGAACCAACTATCTATCCCATCATCATAGATACCCCAATGTAACCAACTAAAGAACATACAAGGAGGACATGATAAAGCCGATTATGCCTCACACACTTTATATTAGGCATCCTATGCCCTAAAATTATCGCCACTCAGCTAACGCCTATCACCCGACCACTGCGGGTAAGTAGCACTAGTTGTGGAGAAAAAACCTAAGCTACTGACTTCTTCTTCATCCACTTACCACCATCTCTACCACTTTTTTATGGAACACCACCTTGATCCAAGAACCTAAACTTCTTTCCCTATCTTTCGACTACCTTATTCTGTTTTCTTATTTCCTTCTCCACCTATTGCATATGAATAACCAACCTAAAGATATCCATGTCATCCATTAACAAGGCAGTCTTACTTTCAAGGATCAACTCATGAGACATTCTTGAGGGAAACTTTCTCATCCAGGCCCTTATTTTAGCCATTATTTCTGAAACATACCTAGACAACTGGTGAAATTTTAAGACATATTCCTTGACAATCATCTTCACTTTTTTTAAATTAACAAACTCCTTTGCTTTAGATTGCCTTAACTCCTGAGGAAAGAAGCGGTCAAGAAATGTATTGCAAAAATTCTTCCACAACTAAGATTTTTCCACACCACCCTTTCCCTATCCTATTTATGATATAATTGGTACGCCCCATCATTGAGTTGATACACCATAAACTCCACCCCTTCCATATTTGTGGAATACTTAATCTTGAAAATATTTTCTATCTCATCTAGAAAAACCTGAGGATTCTCCTCTA
>NW_025854600.1:0-6285 GCF_002878395.1 Capsicum annuum
CTTCTCCTCATCCACATGAGACAAGCTTCCCATGGGCAACCTACTAAGAGCATCAGCAACCATGTTATCTTTACCTGGATGATAGTGGAGACTAATGTCATAGTCCTTTAGAAACTCAAGCCACTTTCTTCGCTTGAGATTTAATTCTTTCAGGGTGAATACATATTGCAGGCTCTTTTAATTAGAATAAATATCCATATGGACCCCATCTAAATAATGCCACCAGATCTTTAATGGAAATGCGGCAGCTAATAATTCTAAATTATAGGTCAGATAATTCTTCTCATAAACTTTAAACTGCCTAGAACCATAAGAAACCATCTTGCCATGCTGCATCAACACACAACCCAGCCCTACCCGGGATGTATCACAATAGACAACAAAACCATCAGTGCCCCCAGGTAGAGTCAAGATTAGAGCATAAATGAACTTATTCTTCAGCTTCTCAAAACTACCCTCACAAGCATCAGATCACAAGAATTTCTCCTTCTTCTGAGTCAACTTAATCAATACGGCAATAATAGAAGAGAAACTCTCCATAATCCTTTTATAGCAGCCGACTAAACCCAAGAAACTCATAATATTGGATGAATTCATAGGTTTAGGCTACTTCCTAACCATCACACCCTTCTGTGAATCCACCATGATCCCTTCACTAGAAATAGCATGACCCTAAAAAGTCACAAAATCAAAACTCACACTTAGAAAACTTTGCAAACAAATATTGATCCTTTAGGGTCTGCAACATAAGGCGGAGGTAATCGATATGATCTGCTTCACTCTTAGAATACACCAAAATATCATCAATAAAGACAATGACAAAAAAGTCTAAGGACTAAAAGAAAACCTGATTCATAAGATCCATAAACACGATCAGGTCATTGGTAAAACCAAAGGACATCACTAAAAACTCAAAATGACCCTACCAAGTTTAGAAAGTAGTCTTAGGGATATCTTTCTCCCTAATCTTCAATTGATGGTACCCAGATCGAAGATCTATCTTGGAAAAAAACTTAGCACCCTGAAGTTGTCAAAGAGATCATCAGTCCTCGAAAGTGGATAATTATTATTCGCAGTTATTTTATTAAATTAGCGGTAATCAATACACATCCAAAGGGAATCATCTTTCTAATGAACGAAGAGCACGGGAGCACCACACAAAGACATACTGAGGCGGATAAAACCCTTGTCAAGAAAGTCTTTCAAATTCTTCTTGAGTTTTTTCAATTGAGATGGAGCCATCCTATAAGGAGGGATAGAAATAGGACGAGTGTCCAAAAGAAGATCAATCCCAAAATTAATTTCCCTATCAAGAGGTACACCAGGAGGATCATTAAGGAACACCTCAGAAAATTCACATACCACAGGGGCAGGTTTCAATGAAGGACCTTTGGATCTAGAATCCTTAGCATGCACTAAACAATAGAAGCACCCTTTGGAAACTAATTTTTGGGCTTTAAAATACGAAATGAACCTTTCCTTAGGAACTAGGGAACTACCTTCCCATTCGATTACTAGCTCATTTGGGAAATGGAAACTAACCCTTCAGGTCTGATAATCAAGATACACATAGCACGACTGCAACCAATCTATCCCCAAAATCACATCAAAGTCTAATATGTCCAACTATATTAGATCCACCAAGGTCTCCCTGCCATGAACCAACATCACACAACCCTTATAGACTCTTCTAGAAACAATAGAGTCACCCACCAGGGTGGACACCGAAAAGGGGTCTGAAATACTCTTAGGATAAAACACAAAATGGATTTCTATATAAGGGGTCATATAAGAGATAGTAGACTTGGGATCAAGTAGATAATATAAATAACAAGAAAAGAGTTTTAGTATACTAGTATCAACATCGGGGATGTCTCAAAATTCTGGCAAGTGGCAAGAGCATATAGATGATTTTGACCAGTGTCGGAGCCAAAAGCAGAAATATCACCTTTTGCTGCAAGAGCAGATAAAGTAGCAACAGGAATATTATTCACCCTAGAAGCAACCTTAGATGGACAATCCCTTTGTAGATGACTAGTTTGACCATATTGAAAGAACTTATTCCTCTTTTTCTCATAATAACGACAATGCACCTGACCACAGTTTAGAGGCTTTCAGACTATAGCATGTCAAACAGTTCTTTCATATTTGTTTTGGTATTATATACCCTATTTTTAGTTATGTATTAGTATTGAACCTTATGGCCTTTCAGTTCATGCTTCCGCATTTTACAGTCTTTTATGCAGTATACAGGTACAGATATCAGTCATGGATTAGCTTGTGGTCCTTTGGGGCCAAGAGCACCGTGTAGCTTTCAAGTTTAGAAAATTGGGGCGTTACAAACCTAGTCCCATTTCTTAGGTTAGTACCATTAAGTGTGATTTAAAAATTGTAAAACTCCTGTATAAAAATTCACATGTCTTTTCTCATCGGAACAAAAGTTGTCAATACACAACAAATGTGATGAGTCACACCCATTTAGAGTTTGACGTATCTATTCAAAAGGCATCTTTTAATGTCAAATGGTTATCTTCCTTAATTACAGATCAATTCCTTTGAAGTTTATTCTTATTTAAATTAACATCATTTTTTTCAGTCTACCCCTACTCTAAACTGAACAGGTCCTTTTTTCCTCTTAAAATATTCAAAATGATAGAAATTCCATCTTTCTCAACCCTCATTAATGAGCCATAAGTTGTTAAGGTCACTAAAAATTAGTCTGAACAACCTCAAAATGAAACCTCTATTTCCTTATCGCCTAGTACCATAGAAGAAATCAGCTCAAGTCCTCAACAAGAACCTGTATTAAATCTGCTTACTGAACCTTTCTCACAAAATCTAGAATCCCTAACTGAGTCTATTTGTTTCTCCACTATCGGAATTTCTCTAAGTTAGCCATGGATGTGGATTAAATCAAGGATTTGGTTCACCAATTGAACAAAAAATTCCTCAATCCAAAGTATTTTTTTTTTAGTAAACCAAAAATTACCTGAAGATTCTCAAATCCCTATTTTGTTTAAAGAACTAGAAAAATCTGAAGTGAGAGAAACCCTACAAGTACCAGGTTATCCTGCACCCACTGAGTAAAACCTAATCTTTTCCCAACTACCTGATGATGAAATATCGGTGAAAAGGTCATATCTCTCCAGTAGTGAAAATTAGATAGCCAAAAATTTGCTTCTACTTGCATATGATACCAAGGAAAATATTGTTAGTGTAGAAGAGAAAATAGGAGGTAAAAGTGATGAAAAAACAAATGATGAAGAAGTTGTGCTACCTCCAAATGAGGAGGATAAAGATGAAACACCTTTTTGGTGGTCTACAAAGAAACATAGGAGAAGCAAAGGCAAGGAAAAAGTGATTGATACTTATTTAAAGATTGTTAGATCCCATTCCACTAGATGATCAGAAAAGAAAGTGTTGGAAGATGCTATGAAGGCTAGAAGTATTCAACCACTAGGATAAGAAGGCTTATAAAAGATGATATAGTTGAAGAGGAGGAAATTATTGAAGTTGTAGACATTTATAAGGGAAGGACATTGATTTAGACTTTGCAGCTGTAACTGAGAAGAGAAGACAAGAATTTCATGTGAAAGACCATGTCCTCCAGTCCGAAGTCTAGTGGCCCTGCTGTAAGAAAAAAGAAACATATTATTATTGATAACGCTCAACTTACACGTCAATTAAAGTTCAAAGCAATCATCGTCAATATATTTACCAAACTTTGGAGTAGGGGTCGAATCCATGAGGAGCAATGTGAGTGGCAATCAAGTTACATCAAAATAATAGATACAAGTTAAATCCAAACCAATGTTACAAGAAGGTAAAAATAGGGGAGATAGGTATCTACACTATCGTTTCTTATTGGATTTTCTAGTATAAATTTGGGGCTATGAGTAATTAGAGATTTAACAGGTATGCATGGATCTTAGGATTATGCATTACTAAGGGAGTGATATATGGGTGTAGCATTCAACAACAATTTAGTAAGTCGAATATAGGTAGGTTTGGTTGTAGATTTTGATGCTAGTCTTTCACTAAAACACCAAACTTTCACCCATTGATTCTTTCGAATACCTAATAGATGTGTTCAATAATTGGTAACCACAACCTCAATCTACGCATCCCTATTTCTAGGATGATACCCATGGTACAGTCAACCTCACATTCACCCTTTTGTCTAAGATAGTGAAAATTTTAAAAACTACACACATAATTGTCTATCATTGCTTTGGTCTCCACACCCCTTTTTCAAGGATGATATGGATTCCTAAACTGTATCCAAGACCCTTCGTTCAAAGATGGCTTGGGTTTTCTAGAGCCTAGACTTTCACTCATCATACCCATGTGGGTATTTGGGGATTTCACCCATCAAACCCCAACCAAGTTAGCATAACAATGATAAAACCCATAAATATGAACTACTAAATAGAAGTTAATCAATAACAACCCACACACTTTAACCCCCCCAAAGAGGGAGATCTAGCTACACATAAGATAAATAATCATAGATATACCCATAATATCCATTGAAGTGATTTATTGAAGCTTAAGTGAATGTTACTTCAAACTTGACACTCCCACAAATCAACAACGGAAATGAGCTAATCTTTCACTTAGAAAGTCTCCAGTGTATTCTTCACCCAAAAATTATGCAATATTTTCTTCTCCTAAAAAAATGGAGGCTATGAATTCAAGAGCTAAACCTAAAAAATTGGGGAAGATGGAATATAATCCATGATTCTAGGGTTTGAGTCTTTTTGTCAAAATTGGGATCAGCCATGTGCATTTCTAGTTTTTCCCTTGGGCTGATTTCTTCTGCTAAGCCGTGATCGTGCGGGTTTGGATGCGACTGCGGTTTTAAAACCATGGGTAACTTCTGAGTTCGTGTTTGAATGACTTTTGCTTGACTGCCGCGATCGTGGTACCAGAGGCTTTTCTGCTCGAAGTCTTCAGTTGAACTTCTCATGCTCTCTTTTGACCATTTTTAGTTCCAATCCACATCTTTTGATCTCCTCAACTTTATCCCTGCAAAGAGTGAATATTAGTACATTTTATCATCAATCTGTCTCATTTATTCATTCAAAACAAGGTAATATGCAAAAATGTTTAGTGAGAATGAGTGGTAAAATCATCACTCATCAATAACCCCAACTTAAAGGATTTGCTTGTCTCAAGCAACACTACCTCTTACCAGGAGACAACAATTCTCTACGCCCAACTTTATACCTTAGAGCTCACAATGACTTTAACTTTAGTCGGAACCACAAGTAGCTCATTACATACGGGCTAAGCTAATTTCCACTACATCCCTCATTATAAGATGCAATATTTAAGGATACATAGGACTTTAAAGAGAAACCAAGTAACAACAACCAATATTCTAGAGGTGTATTCCTCTTGACCACAACTTAGCTATACTCTATTTGCCTCATTCTTCGAAAGGTAACAAAATCACCTACCCCAACTTGTTTTGCATGCTTATCCTCACAAGAAAAAGAATTTCACACACCAAGCTAACAAATATGCAACAAGGAATTTTAAGTACAAAAAATCTCTCCCTCACAAAAGAAATCTCTATGCAACAAGTGTTATACCATATGCTTGCCCCTATTTTCAATCGCCACTACATAGAGAGTAAATGGCTGGAGATCTCAAAGGACTTTTTAAGCTTGTAAAATTTATTTGGTTTAGGATAGGATATAATTAAACACGACATGGCTACACCCTTCTTTAAATATCTACATCACACTTTTCGATCCTCTTTTTTGACTATGCGCCACTTCTTCTTTCTTTTCTCTCTTTTATTATGCCTACATTTTTTGCTTCCTTTGTTCACCTATTTTCTTTCACTTTTTTGCCTTCCTTTGTTCACCTGTTTTTTTTCATTTGTTTTTACTCTCATGCACGTCTTTCCTTTGTTGAACTCTTTTTTTTTTATTCATTCATTTTCAAAGCATAGGCACATTAGGCATTTCACTTACAACTTCGTAGCCCCAAACTTACTTTAATCAATCTTTACCACCCCCCAACTTAAGCTTTAAGCCTCAAGTTGTATTTTTAAGTTCACGAAGGGTATGATTCAATAGAGAGATAAAAAATTATTCACGGCTTGTAATGTGTTTACCAAAGAAAGATCCAAAGGCTTAAAGTGGGTAACTAGAGACTGCAATTATTCATGGGTAGGCTTTTTAGGCTAGAGTAGGTTCCAAAATCACAAAGGTGGCCTAAGATTATCGCTAACGGGGCAAGTTCTAGATAACACAAGTATACAAGAGATAAATG
>NW_025854601.1:0-2502 GCF_002878395.1 Capsicum annuum
TTCTTCCAGGGAAACATTCATCTCCACAACTCCAGTCAAAAGCTGCACCAACAACTTTTCCATTGAGATCCAGTTCCCACAACTGCTAAGTTGTTTTTCTACTTTCAATGTCCCCAAGAACAAAAAACAAGTACTACTATCATTGATAAAGAAGCTTTTATAGCTTGTCAACAATGGATGGAAGCATGTAAAATTATTTTTATAATATTGTCCATGTAAAATTACCATTATAACAATGTCCAAATATATAACTTTAGAGTGCTGTCACGATAAAAAAATAAGGGTTATGATGACACTTATCGCGGCGCACCTTGACAAATAAGCCTATCACCCAAACTAATATGAAAAAAGAAAAAGCCAGAAATATCTCAAGATAAGACTTCTAGAACGAAGCTGAACCATATATGTAATCATAAAATGCGGAAAGAACTTATCAAAAATACCAATCATGCTCAAAACCAGATGTCAATAGTGTAAGAACTACTAATATGATCCAAGAGTCAAATACATCGGAAAAATAACCACAAAGAATTAATATCTGTCTCTGAATACTACTAAAGACATAACTACTGTAGGAAGATAGAGGTGAACTTCGGACGCATGAATATCCAACCGCTACCTTGGAAGCTTCAACAATCGCTCGAGTCAAGCAAGCTGAGGCGTACTCGGGCTACGACTTGCACCGAAAGGGCGCAGTAGGCATGAGTACGATCCATTTGTACTCAGTAGGTATTATAGACCGACCAAGCAAAGTAGTAAATAAAGCATAAAAAATATACACTAAGGGCACGTCACCTACAATTAGAAAATGTCCCACAACGATAGCCCACATCGCTTTCACTAACTTTTCTAATATATCACATACACACCAAGATAGAGCACGAGTATGCATTATATCACATAAGTAGAACAAGGGGGAACTGATGATAGACAAGATCATCAAATACAAATAAAAGAAGATAAGAATATTACATAGATGACAAGCCAATACGACAATACAACACAATAAAGACACAATAAAATAAGTGCAATGTATATGATAAGGATATTGATGATGATGATGCACGAAGTCATCGCAAAACCTTCGGGATCATCGCACAATCTCCGTATACACCTATGAAGCTAAAGCTTCCCGACGTAGGATCCATGGGGGGTTCATCAACTTGTATACAATCCATATATCTCATATCTCCTTTTCGGCACATTCCTCGAAAAGGGTTTTATAAGGTGTTACAATATCTCCTCCCCGGCTCATCCTTTGAGAAGGATTTTAAAAAGGTGTTGCCAGTGTTTCTTAGATGTTGCCACGGTGGTACCAATGTTTCATGAATGAATATGATATGAGGATGTAATGCTCACAACCAATCATAATGAGTATTTTCACAACCAACCAAAATGATATATTTCCACAACCATGTGAGGTAATATTAACTCATTATTTCAGTTAATCCACGAATTTCCATATGTCTTATATGCCAAACAAAGTATGAATATAATCACAATACACCAATGATACCCTATTAAGCATCTTAACAACACAATATAATTATTCACATGTATTCAAGGCTATTAATATCAAATAGGACCCCACACAGTCACACATATCACATAATAACTTAATTTCGATAATTACATCACATATAGGCCCTTACATGGGTACAACACGTAAATAGTCATTTTTCATGATTAGGTCCCACCCTTAACATGCATTTTGTATCATCATTTACTACCTAACCCAGTCTGAAAGAGTTAAGTCTTAACCTAGACCAAAAGCCGAAATCGGTCCGCTACACTTCGAACCCACGACCTTAATTTTCATGAACAATATCAAACTCCACTAAAAATATCAAATATAAAATCTACGCGTCAAAACAAAATCAACGACACCTATATTGACTACTTTTGATTTGGGGTCAAAATGTACCCCCAAAATGGATTTCCGAAAAAGAAGCGCAAAATTGAAACTTTACTTCAAAAATATGTTACCCATATTTTTAGGAACCTACAACTGAAAATTCAAATTAAATCAAGTAAAAAATGAGGTTCAAATAAAAAAAATACTATTTTGATCTTTACCGGGTAAATTCTTTAAAATTCGGGTTAAAATCAAGAATCGGAGTTGTTTTGAAGGTTGAATTGATGAAAAACTAGTAATTATAAGATAAAAATATTATTCAAGTGAAAAAGAGTGAAATTTGAGTTTAAAATCAAGCTCTAAGATTTTTGGAATTTTGAGAAATTAATCAAGAAATTACTAAGAAAAAGGTGAATTCTTACCTTAAATCCATAGTAAAATTAAGAAATAGGTGTTAATCTAACTTCTCAAGGCCCCACAATCTTCACTTTTAAGCTCCCACACTATTTTGGGATTTAATTCTCAAAAGACAAGATGAAAAATGATCAAAATAGTCCAAAAAGTGAAAAATCTGCTATATACAGAGCAGAAAATCTGCACCAATAGTTTTTTTTGAAGTCCAACTCACACTTCATATGGGTGTCCGG
>NW_025854602.1:0-37664 GCF_002878395.1 Capsicum annuum
CTTAAAATTCTACTCTTCTACTTTTTGGGCATGGGTCATGAGTTTGGTTGAGGTCATATCACTGATCAGTATCACAGAACTACACTCATTTACCATACTATCGTTGACCCCTGACACAAACTTGCTCATCTTAGCTCTATTGTCTGCAACCACATGAGGAGCATACCTGGATAGCTGAGTAAATCTGAAAGAATACTCCCTAACCGTCATATTCCCTTGCCTGAGATTGATGAACTCAAGAACTTTGGCTTCCCTCAGCTCTTGGGTAAAGAATCTGTTTAAGAAGGCCGTGAGAAATTCCTCCCACTCGATAGGGCCTGTATCATCTAACCTCTCAGACTTCCACTATTTATACCAATCATAAGTAACATCCTGTAACTGGTAGGCAGCTAACTCAGCACTCTCAATAGAAGTGGCACCTATAATGTCAATGACCTTTTGGACTTGATCAATGAACTCCTGAGGGTCCTCATCAGACTTATACCTATGGATAGATGGAAGGTTCATCCAGGTGAAGTCCCAAACCCTAGCTGCTTTGGGAGTGGCCACTAGATTGGTCAAAATAACTGGTGGCCGTTCATTCTGTGCAGCCAAGGAATGAGAAAGTATGGTAAATGTGGCTCTAAACTCTCCATGGGAAACATGTTCGCCCAAAGGATCTTCGGCCTGAGGAGCTGGCTGGTTTCTTCTCTTTGGGGCCATTATCTAGAATAAGAGAAGAATGGATTAGACTGAGAGTTTAACTTGTGATTATGCTAACTAGAATGACATTAATAATGAAGAAAGGGGACTATTCGTAAAACATCTTATAGCCTCCCGCACATATATGTGGCGCGCAACACACCCATGTACAAGACTCTACTAGATGCGGCTTTTAGACTTCCTAGGACTCTATTGAACCTTAGGCTCTGATACCAAGTTTGTAACACCCTGATTTGCTGAACCAAAATGCTACACGGTGCTCATGACCCCAAGGGACCATAAGCTAACCCATGACTGATATCTGTACCTGTATACTGCAAATAATAATATAATAATGTGGAATACATGAAATTGTAAGGCCATTAGGTTCAACTGAATACAATTATGTGGGAAAAAATACCCAAAACAACTAAATCTGAACGTAAATCTGAAAGTAGATCCAAAAGCCTCTAAACTGTCTGAATAAGGAGTTAAAGAAACATGTCTCCAACTAACTCTGTAAAACTGAACTAAAGAATGAATAAATGAATCAAATCATATTGTACTCGAATCAATGAGGACTTACTATATCTCTGCGACTAGAACGCTACCTCTACTGCTGGGATGGAGCTCGTGTCTCAAAACCTATGGTGTAACATGAAAATAAAGCACCATAGTGCAAATACATCAGTACAACTGAAGTACTGAGTATACAAGGAAGGTAGGCTGAACATAAAGGGTTTCATACATGAACAACACTAACTGAATAATCTGAACGTGGGAGTGCAAACACACATATATAGAAACTGGGACCGTGAATACATGATAGCATGACTTGCAAGCTAATACATGATTTTTTTTACTAATAACTGCCCTGACTGATACTGAAACTGATAACATGGACGACTGTATCTGACAGTCCTGTATATACTGAAATCTAAAGAACTATTTAAGTTCTTTTATCGAGACTGATACTGAAACTGTGGGAAGTATTGTTTAATCGATATGCCCCATGTATGTCGTTATGGCTAAGCTGGGATACAATCTCTGCCCCGACTGGAGGGGTGTCAATACCGCACCACTGGTAAGGACAGCTGTGATACAACCTATAATAGCAGGTACTTAATAAGAATGGTGGGAACCCTAAACTGACGAGTTAAGCCACCTCATCAACCCTAAGTTGACGGGTTAAGATTTATCAACCTACACTGGCTACATAGTTCTGGATCACAAAGATTGCTACTAAGAATCACACCCTGAACTGGCGGGTGAGTTTCCATCCTTGGGTTCACTCGGTTCTAACCTCTACTCCTATATAGAGGGACTGGACATGAATAACTGACTGTACATGACTTAATCTTACTGAATTCCATTGACTGGCGGAATGTTACTGTTATCTGACAACTGACTAAGATCATGAGATTTTCCTGAGTCACATGACTTACTGAAGTCTATGGTATCATAGCTTGAGTTTGGATATCATAAAACATGACATGGATCTAGGCACACAGGTATAGTTTTTGGGTACAAGTACCCCCAGGACTCGATGGAAGGAAACTGACACACATGACTGACTTGATCATAAGAGTAGAGTCCGTAATTTATAATATCATAAGTAGGGATCTCATACTAAGCATGGTTATCAATAATGTATTGCATGGAAAGGATTTCATATCACATGGAAGTACTTGCACAATCTTAATATCATGTTCGTTGCATAATTATATTGGCAACACATACTAATAGCATGGAAGTTCATGTGGATTGCATGGTTATCATACATCTTGTTCATAAGTAGGATTTGCAAGTAATGATAGCATAATCTTATAAGAATAGTTCATGAGTATTCCAACAACATGTACAAGGCACATTATCAATCATAGAAGTCATTGGAACGTAAGGGCATATCATGAATCCTTCACTTAGTCACAATTTGGCCATATTACATGCTTTCTAGTTCTTTAGGCATTTTATCAAAAACCTTACATGCACATCTTAAGCATAGGTGAATTCATCAAATTATACATCATGAATAACCAAATTTACATGTTTCCAACTCATATGATATCATGAATTCACTAAACCTATAAATATTCCATCTTGGGAATCACCTAATATCAACAACATGATCATCAACACCCAACAATATAGAAATCATACTTTATAATGAAAAAGAGGAAAAAAAAAAGCATCAACATGGGTATGATCATATCACCATAATTCACCAAGATTTTGTATTTTAAAGATTGATTCTTAAACTCCATGGACGAAAGGAATCCGTTGGATGAACACGATGCATACCTTAGAAGAAAGATTCTTGATGATTGACGGAGAAATTTCCTTAAAATCGGATCTTCAAGCTTACTTATGCAACCATAGTTGTTTTTTCTCCTTTAGTTCTCTTGGATGATGAGCTTTGAGATGAAAATAGGGTTGCAGTATGTTTAGAAGATATATATTTTATAGGGTTAAGTTTAGGGTTGTGTAAGGAGTATTTAAAGACTTAATTACCTTTAAAATAAGTCAAGACGAAGTGTTTTTGACACCTGGAATTCACTTAGGCTGTGCCCAAGTGATCGCCTATGCTTGGGTTGGGTGGCTCCTAACCAATCGTCTATGCTTGGTTTAGACGGCGCCTAACCAATCACCTATGCTTACTGTCTCTCATGAAAATGGGCATAACTTTTTTCTCGGGTGTTGGATTAAGGCAAAATTAGTATCATTGGAAAGCTAATTCGATTCTATACAATTTGGCGGGTCTAAATCAGCCAAAATACCATATTAACATCGAGTTATACTCATTCAAAGATGACCCTTGCAAAATTGAACACTAAAACTTGATGGATTCAAAAAATCTTAGCTTGCATTACCTTAAGTGACTCATATAAACATGCTTAATGCATCATAAGCTATCCTATCACTAGGATATTCATGGTAAGTTATGTACTCAAGTATGAATCACAGGATTAGAAACATGAGGGGTATTACAAACCATGGTTTCCTTCGTATTTGCATTTATTATCTTCAGTTGAAAAAAGTGACCGTAAAGAATAAATATCTTCTTCCTAGGATTGATGATTTGTTTGATCAACTTTAGGGTGTGAAGTGTTTTTCTAAGATTTATCTTAGGTCAGGGTATCATCAGTTTAAAATTAGGAATGCGGATATCCCTAAGACTGCCTTTAGAACCCGGTATGGTTACTATTAGTTTCTTGTTATGTCCTTTGGGTTAACCATAGACCTGCCGGCATTCATGGATTTGATGAATAGGGTCTTTCATCAATATTTGGACATATTTGATATTATCTTCATTGATGATATCTTAGTGTATTCTATGAGCGAGGTAGATCATGTAGATTACCTCCGTGCCGTGTTGCAAACTTTAAAGGATCATCATTTGTATGCCAAGTTCTCCAAGTGTGAGTTTTGGTTAAAATCATTTCTTTTCTTCATCATGTATCTCTAGTGAAGGGATTATGTTAGATCCCCAAAAGGTTACTATGGTTAAGAAGTGTCCTAGACCTACTACTCCAAACAATATTAAGAGCTTCTTGGGTTTAGCCGGTTATTATAGAAGTTTTATGGAGATTTTTTCCACTATAGCTACCTGGTTGACCAAGTTGACCTAAAACAAGGTCCAGTTCTTGTGTTACAATGTGTGTGATGGTAGTTTTTAGAAGTTAAAAGATAAATTGACTATGGCTCTGGTTTTGACCTTGCCCAAAGGTTGTGATGGTTTTGTGGTGTATTGTGATGCTTCTCATGTAGTTTTTGGTTGTGTGTTGATGAAACATGGTAGGCTGGTGGCCTGTGCTTCCAGGAAATTAAACGATCATGAAAAGAACTACCCCACCCATGACTTAGAGTTATTAGCCATGGTAGTTGCTTTGAAGATTTGGCGGCATTATCTTTTATGTATTTACTCAAAAGGATTTAAATCTCCAGCAAAGAAGGTGGCTTAATATATTAATATACTATGATATGAGTTTTCATTACCATCCCAGTAAGGTGAATGTAGTCGCTGATGCTCTTAGTAGATTGTCTATGGGAAGTTTGGCCCATGTGGATGAGGGTAAAAGGGAATTGGTGAGGGATGTTCACCATTTGGAAAATCTTGGAGTTCAAATTATGAACTCTAAGGATAGTGGTGTGTTTGTGTATCCGGTATCTCAATCATCTCTTATTGTTGACATAAAAGAAAAGAATGTACTGGACCCCGACATGATGAAGATTAAGATTAATGTGGGTTAACACAATGTTGCAGATTTTGTGATTGGTGGTGTTGGTATCTTGAGATACCAAGGTAGTCTATGAGTTCCCAATGTCGATGGATTCAGGGAAAGGGTCATGGCCGAGGCTCATAAATCTTGTTAAGCTATTTATCCCGGTTCGACCAAGATGTATCATGACCTTAGAGAGTTCTATTGGTGGAATAATATGAAGCGTGAAGTAGCTAGCTATGTGGCCAAATATTTGGTGTGTCAAAACGTGAAAGTTGAGCATATAAGGCCTGGTGGTTTGTACCAAGAAATCATCTTGCCCGAGTGGAAGTGGGAGGAAATTAATATGGATTTCATTATCGGTATTCCTAGGTATTGGAATCAATGTGATTCCATTTTGGTAATCGTTGATAGAATGACCAAGTTTGCCCATTTCTTGCGTTTGAGAATTAATTTCTCAATGGAAGATTATGCTAAGTTATATCTTGCAGAGATCATTAAGTTGCACGATGCTCCAATGTCTATTATCTCAAATCATGGTCCTCTATTTTCATCCCACTTTTGGTAGTCATTAGAGGTTTGGGAGATAAGGTATGCCTTAGTACCATATTTCATCCACAAATGTTTGCTTGTGTGATTGATTATGGTGGTAGTTGGTATGACCACTTGCCTTTGATTGAGTTCACCTATAAAAATTGTTATCACTCTATATTAGCATGGAACCTTTTGAATCATTGTATGGCAGGAGAAGTGGATCTCTTATTGGGTGGTACGAAGTTGGCGAGGGTAAGTTGCTTGGCCCTGATCTAGTTCACCAAGCCTCAGAAAAGGTAAAAGTGATCTGTTATAGATTGAAAACCACTGAAAGTTGCCAAAATTCCTATGTGGAAGTGAGGCGTAGGGACTTAGAATTTAATATGGGCGATTGGGTATTCTTGAAAGTATCTCCCACGAAAGGAGTGATGCGGTTTCAAAAAAGGCAAAGCTTATTCCCCAGTATGTGGGTCCCTATTTGGCTGTGAAGAGGGTTGGCAATGTTTCCTATGAATTGGATTTCCCGTCTAGTATGGACTCCATTCACCTGGTTTTCCATGTCTCTATGTTGAAGAAATGCGTGGGTGATCCTTTCTTGTTTGTTCCCTTAGAAGATTTTGATATCTCAGACTTTTTATCCTATAAAGAGGTCCCGGTGAGGATCTTGGATTGGAAAGTTTGCCGCTTGTGAATGAAAAAGGTGGCTTCGGTAAAGGTTGTACGGGGAACCAAAAGTCTGATGAAGCTACTTGGGAGGCAGAATAGGACATGAAGTCACAATACCCGCATTTATTTTCCATTCTGGAGGCTTGTATTGGAGGTATGTGTTATTCTCCTTACATTGATATATGTCTTTTATAGACAATGGATTGAAGTCCCCAAGCTTTGAATTGATTTATGTCTTTCTTAGACAATGGATTAAAGTTCCTGATATGTTAAATGATTTGTGCCTTGATTAGACCATGAGCGAAAATCCCTAGTGAATTGAATTAATTCATATTTTGATAGATGGTGGGTTAAAGTCCCTAATGATTGGAATTACTTGATAACTTTTAAAGTTGATAGGTTGAAGCCCCTAAGTTGTGAAATGAGTAAGTGTTAATAAGCAACGAGTTGGAATCTCGACGTCGATGTGATGAATGATTGGTTGATAATAAGCATGATGTGTGTTGTATCCTTGTTGTGTGGTTATTTATAACTTGTGTAAGGGTTGGTTAGATGTATGTTGATGCGTTAAATTGTGTTTACACTTTTCTTACCCTTCATTCGTAGATGAATGATCCAAGTAGGGGAGAGTTGAAGCACGTAGGTCTTGACCCATTGAGGAACAACTTAATTTTTGTGTCTCTGAGTTGGGTACGACTAGAGACTTGAGTCGTACCCTTGGTCATGACTCATTCCCATCTTTCCCTCTCCTTTCATACCTTGATCAGTCTATGATGGTATCATACTATTTCCTATATGACATGACCTCCCCTTGGTCATAACCAATGCATACGAGTCGTATACTACTCAACCGTATAGAGGGGAGCCTCAAACCAAGTAGACTATTTTTGCCACGAGTGAAGCTTACGAGTTAGAGGTAAGTCATACCTTTGGATATGAATCAAGGGTGCCCAATCACACCCTTAATAGTGTGTGTCACCTAGGATAATCCTAGGTATGAGTTAGGGTACCACTCGTACTCAAGGGCACGAGCACTACAGAAATCGTATATGGGAGTCGTACCCCTGCACAAGCTGACTTTTCATCTCTTAACTAAGGATATTATGGTCATTTACCTTGCTTAAAACCTTAACGACTCTCACTATATAAGGCATTATAGGCTCCTAAGTCTTCATTATACAAGACTCAAATACTCCTAAACACTCTAAAGGCTTTTTGAAGAAAGATTGGAGGCTAGGGTTGGGAAGGTGATAATCTAGTGGCCAGAGGGAGTCAACATTCTTTGTCATTAAGGTTGTGTAAGGCATGTATCTCTTCCACTCTTTGAATATCTCCAAACCCATGTATTTCACACTTGAATTAGTAAGTGTACATAGTGGTTTTGAAATCAAATGAAAAGGTTTTTTTTTTGCCTAATGATGTACGATGTTAAATCTTTCTTAGACTTATGTTTATATGTGATATTGATGATGAATTATATGTGTGGGTGCTTGTTGTATGTGGATTACAGTTCCAAATTGATCATTCTACTAACTTAACACCCAAATCTATAGAGATATTTGATTGAGTCCTCAACAGGAGCCGGTTCCAGAAAATCCAAATCCTCTAACTTAGTTCGTCCCTATTGAGACTTCCTCAACCATTAAAATTTCTGCTGAGTCATCAATGATTAAGGATCCAAATCTTTGTTTTGGTTCACCATTCACACTATAAATTCCTCAATTTTTATAAAAATTATAATCATCTGAAGATCTTCAAATCACCATCTATTCCGAAGAACCAAAAAAATTCTGAACAACTAGAAATAACATAAGTACCTGGTTCCCTTACTCCCTCAGATTCAAATCACATCTTTTCCCAACTGTGTGATGAGGAAATACCAGTGAGGAGGTCTCATCTTTCTGTAGTGAAAATTGGGTAGCTGAAAATCTATTTTGCTTATATATGATTCCAAGGAAAGCATAGTTAGTGCAGAAGAGCAACCAATTGGTGAAAAAGGTGATATGACTAAGGATGGAGATATTGTCCTACCTCTTAATGAGGAGGATAGGGATGAATCACCTTTAAGATAGCCTGTGAAAAAACAAAAAGGAAGTAAAGGCAAGGAGATAGTGATTGATTCTAGTGTAAAAGTTCCTAGAACCTATTCTACTAGGGGATATGAAAAGAATCTTTTAGTTGATGATTTGAAAGCTAGCATGTCTTCTACTAACAAAAGAAGAAGACTCAAAAAGGTTGTTGTAATAGAGAGGGATAATGTTGAAGCTGTAGTTGTTAGAGAGGATGAGAACATTGATCCCGACATTGCTGCAGAAATACAAAAAAATTTAAGAAATTCATGTATCAGGAAGGTCCTTGTCTTCCCTTTCAAAGTCTAGTATCCCTCTAGGAAAGAAACAGAAACACATTGTTGTGAAAAAGAGGAGAGTCGCTGAGGGACCTGGTCCCAAAAGAAGAAAATATATTAAAAATGAGGAGCCAAGTAGTAATTCAAAAAGAAGAAGAAAAGAGGTAGAAAAAAGGATGTGTCAACAGAGCAAAGGAATAAGATTTTAAAAACTCAGAAAGTATTGTCTGGGAGAGTGTTTGATCCAAGAAATTATGAGAAGCCAGGGATTGATGAATTAGTGCAATATGTGAAACACCAGGGTAGGTTGCACCTCTTGGAGGAACTAGCTCACATGGTTTTTATTGCATATATGTAAGCGGACGTGGTCTCAGAAAGTAGGAAAGTGCCATTTAGAAGCCAAGTATCGATCCCACAGAGACTTGTTTTAACAAGTATCTAATTTTAGTTTATAATTGAAAAGTATCTAAACTATTTGAACCGTGGAGTTGATATACAAGTCCCCAACTAACCCTGACTATTGAAAATGAACTAAAATGCTAAAATAAATAATCATGTCCTTGAACAATGACGACTCACCACTAAATCTGTATATTGAGAATCTGAACAACTAAAGATGCTCGTGAGCCTGTGCGTCTGAACCTATGATATAAGACATCATAGCGCAAGGGAAAATATGTGATAGTACTTTGATTGTACTGGTATGCTAACTGAGTTAGGCTAAAATGCATGGGTTCATATGATGAATAATACGAAATGAATGACATGAGTATAACTGGATGAGAGTGCATGCATAAAATATAACTGTAACTGATATCGTGTTAACACTGAATACTTAGTCTGAATACTGATTAACTGATATTTGAGTATGCTGATACTGAATTGCTGGTAACTGAATTACTATATCTGACAGTCCTAAATCTATGGAACTGTACTTAGTTCCGAACTGAGCAGAGTGACTGTATCTAACAGTCCTGAATCAGTACAACTGAACTAAGTTCTACAATAAGACTGAGTCTGAAACTGAGATGGTGGGAGGTAATTATCTAACCAACATACCCCTCTCTAAATTGATTGGGGTCCAACCTATAACCCCATTCGGAAGGGTGTCAATATCATGCCACAGGTAGAGACAAGGTGTGAGTTATCCCTCTCTAATATAAAGCTCTTTCATCAACCCTCGCTGGTAGATAACTCAAATAAGATATATTAACCCTAATCTTGTAGTGATATATCTCAACCTACACTAGCTACATCGTTTTGGAATGCAAAGATCGCTTCTATGGACCACACTATCTACTGGCAGGTGAGCCCCCATCCTTGGGTTCACTCGGTGCTGAATCCTACTCCCAACTGAATAGACACCGGACTGAATTGTAAATTGTACTAGGCTGGACAAAACTATTTACTGATAGTACTGTTTGACTAAATTGAATTGAGTTCACTGAGTTTCATGGACTGTCGGAATACTATTGAATTCTATTAACTGACTGAGTCTACTGAGGTTTGATCTAAGTAGTATGACTGAATTACGAACACCACTGATATTTCCTAGGTTTCTATAACTGGCTGAGTTCTACTGAATGAGACACTACTGAGATTACTTCATAACTAACACTGGCTCTAAGTAAACAACTAAATTATCGGGTATTAAACACCCCTAAGAGTCGATAGCATGAAAATAAAGCATCACATGATCTTGCTTAGCCTAAGCTTGCACATTAAATTCATAATGCATTAATAGAGACATCTTATCAAACTCTTGCATGGTATAACTTGAAAATAAAATAACATGACATGATTTCTTTTCCTTATTAGATCACATGAACAATTCATCGAGCACTTGGTTAGCATACATATGCACATAATATTAAACAACAAGTAGACATCACAATTCAAATCCCTATTAACAATTTCAAGGGTTTTACATGGATCCTCATGATATTACTTACATATCAATTAGCCTCACATAAAACATATCATAAAACATGGATTTGAATCTCAATTAATCATTATAAACATGAACATAATCAAAGCCAACATGGAATTCATGAAATCAATAAACTTGAATTTTAAAAATAGTTTCTTGGACTTCAAGGGTGGAAGGGACCCTAGGATGAACACTTCACATACCATAGTTGAAGAATTTCTAAAAGTTAATGGTGAGTTCTTGAGTTCTTGATTTGAAATTTGAACACCTAGGATTCTTGTTCTTGGGAAATTTATTAAAGAATCAGTATAATTGCTCTCTGAAGGGTTTAATTTCGTGTTTTAGGGGCTGAAGGGCGTGGGAAAAAGACCTAATCAGCCCTAAGCATGCAGCCTTTTAATTCCCTTAAACTATGTTAGCGACCCATAGGCCAATGTGCCACATTGTAAGCATCGATACGATTGCCAATGCTCCACATTGAGTCTATGCCAGTTCACTAGAGTTTGCACTGAAGCCAGGGAAAAACTATCTTATCGATGCAATGGTCGACTTGATGCGTCCAGATCGCTTTGACCTCCTATTTTGGGCACTCAAACATGGTCTAAACGATGTCCAAAAAATACAAAAGTTGTCCGGGAGACTCTACTGACATTCTTGATCATGAATGAATTCAAATATCATTATTTAAAGGACGTAAAGGTCACAAAATAAGATTGTCAACTTTCCAAGGCTAAAATAACACTAAGTCTGAATACTTAGCTAGAGTTTTCTAAGTCTAGGACCCCCTCTAAACAAGCTTAAAGTAGTAAATAAGCTAAGAATTTTTCCAGGGTCTTACATTAGCTCCCTTTTGAGAATATTCATCCTCAAATGAGACTGCTGAGACTGAGAGGACTGGTAGACTGAACTTACTTACTGTACATGAACATCCGACACATTATTATATGACTGACATTACTGACATACTTAATTTTATATTGAATATGCATATCTGATGCATAAGTACATGACTGAATTGATTTATGAATACATGACTGGGATTACTGATAAGCTGAGTTTCTCATACTAAACATGCATATATTATACATGAATACATGACTGAACTGACTTATGAGCGTATGACCATATATACAATAGTAACTGATACACAGCTTGTACTGAAAAATTTAAGCATGAAACTGAATAAGCTTAAGGAAAAGCTATTACATAAACTAAAATATATTGACGATCCAAAGATGATTTTTGGAGTACGCATGAACGGGATTATGAGGACATGACTGAGACTGGAATGTGATACATGAATTGAATATTGTGAACTGAATTGAGCTCCCTTGAATACGTGGCTTACAACAGAGATTGGAAATTGAAGGTCAATTTATGAGTACCCACTACTCCATACTTGATTCATTACATGAAGAGAACTGGGAGGGTTAGGTCATGAAAGTCGGGGTTAAAGTGCATCTCTCACTTGGGATATTATGTCCCCCCAAAGAATATTGACTTGGTTGAGATACTCAGGAAAACTGGGGCGATGCACAAAACACCTACAAGCTGAATCATGACTAAATATCTTGGGCCTGAAACTGGGACATGACACGTGAACTGAGATGAACATGTAACTACCGGGTTGGTATATCTTAGAATAGTTTCATTCATGAGACTTCGGATAGTGTTACTAGATGCAAAAATGGAAAACCACACCATAAGAATTTGTTCATCTGACTGCTAAACTAAATTATCAACTTTATGGACTAACTCATACTGAAAATTTATTCTCAACTGGAGATTTTATTTGACACTCTTTCAACTATACTCTCTACCTCATTACGATACTTCACCTGAGACTAACAAAAAATATATGCATTGTGCATTAATGTATAAGCATACTAACTTATTTGGTTAACTGAATGAATGATAGCTAAATACTGGGTCTGTAAGACTGAACTGTACTTAGTCTGAATAACTGAACTGAAACTGTAGAGTAGTATGCATATGAGAAAGGGACTGACTGAGTAACATGAGATAACTGAGCATGAATTGTTGAAGGATGTATTATTTAAGAATGCAAGACCAAGCATATGACATGGTTCTAAATTTATCTGTAAGTTGAGGTACTGAAATACTAAAAACTGAGTAATTGATAACTGTATGCTATGGTCGAGCAAACGTGAAACTAAACTAAGTTTCTGATCTGATTATTGGGCTAAGACTTACACTATAACTGAGACTACAATACAGACAGCAACTGGGACTGAATACACTGTAAGTATTGAGCTGCATGACCTGAGTTCAGAACTTCCATGTTCATAGAATATGATTCGTACTACTGAGTGAACTGGAACTCCTCATACTAAGAACTGGAAATGCACATGATTCTATATAAAGTGCATGAATATAAATTGTATTTATAGAGCTGAGATGTAAAACATGTGTAGGTATCATGATAACTGGAGTACAAAATGTTGAACAGAGGTAAAAACGAGTTGGGCATCATTACCACCCATTACTCTTCTACACATACTAATATTACTATAGATATCTAGAAGCTTGACTTCCTGAGTTATCATAACCGTACAGTTCCTGTATACTCACCGGGCTATGAAAGACAGACCCTTTGGGGTAGAGGCTGAGAAAGGCTTTGTTAATAATTGTTCTGACTTTAAAGTTAACCGCTATGCAAAGATTTACAAAAGTCAGTGAAACTCCTAGATCTGGTGAGATATCAATAGGTAAATGGGAGGTCTATAACGTACCAGAGACCATATCAGGAGAACTTTCCTAATCGTATCGGGACTAAAGAGCATAGAGTTAGTTTGGGCGTTGCCCAATGGTTGCATTAGAAGAGGCACCCTGTAGATTTGGGCAACCGAACTAAGCTAAATGGAGACTCTGCTGACTTCGTAGACCAGCCTTAGGAAAGTCTTGGACTATGTGACCTGAATCACCACATCTAAAGCACACATCACTGCTGGCTATACTCATACCCTTATGATTCTTAGCACATTCTTCACAAAGAGGATTAGTATGAACACTGCTTGCACTACTCTGGGTTTTGGAGCCTGGTGCCCCATCATGACTGTCATTCATGAACCTTGGTACTGGTATACTAGCTGAAGATATAACTGGGGCTAAAAACTTTTGACTAAAGTGAGAATGGTTACCCCCTCTTACATTGGCTAGGCAAAACTAAAGCTACTCATTCTGGCTCTCTTACCTTCTCTTTCCTTCTTCTTAAGTTTCTGTTCCTCAATCTATTGAACATGGACCATAACCCTAGATATGTTCATCTCCCAAATTAATATCACAGTCCTGCACTCCTTAACCACTCCACCCAATACCCCAACACGAACTTGCTTATTCTGGATCTATTGTCTGCTACTACATAGGGAGCAAACCTGGCTAACTGAGTAAACTTGAGGGAATACTCTTTCATACTCATACTACCTTGCCTGAGATTGATAAGCTCTAACAGCTTGGCTTCTTTTAGATCTAAGGGAAAGAATCTATCTAAGAAGGCCATAGCAAACTCTTCCCATTCCATGGGCTCTGCATCTGCACCCTGTCTACCTTCTACTGCTTATACCACGTATGGGATTCATCTTGTATCTGATAGGCGGCTAACTCATCACTCTCACTGGAAGTTACTCACATGATATCTGTGAGTTTTTGAACCTGATCCAGGAACTTCTGTGGATTCTCTTCAGACATAGAACCTGAGAATAAGGAAGGATTCATTCGGGTAAAGTCTCGAGTCCTAGCTGTAGTAGTATTGGCCATTGGGTTGGACAGAACAGTAGCTGTCCATTAATTTTAAGTTACAACTAAATTAGCTAGAGTAGTGAAGACAACCCTGAATTCTGCATGAGAGACGTGCTCAACTCGGGGATCTGCCTGAACGGGCTGAGGTGCTTACTAATTTTTGGTTCTTCTTTCATTGGTCCTTTTAGGAGGCATATTTTGTAAGTGAAAGAAGGAAACGGATTAGACTGAGAGTTTTATTGAAGCTCACGCTCACTTGCAGGACATGAATACTGAAAGAAGGGAAACTGTTTCTAAAATACCTCGTAGCCTCCTATCCATAAGTGTGACACGCAATATACTCATGCACAAGACTCTACTAGATACTACTTTTAGAATTCCTAGGATAATTTTGAACCTTAGGCTTTGATACTATGTAACACCCCAAGTCTGTACCCTGGATGCTATATGGTGCTCATAATCGCGAAGGACCATAAGCTAACCCATGACTAGTACCTGCTGTAATAACTAGATAAGAATAATACTAAATTATGCAAAAATTAGGTAGAAAATAACCATTAGGTTCAAAACTTTAAATAATACTGAATATGGTATGTCAATACCCAATCTGAACGTTAATACTGAAAACTAAACAACTATCTGAAAATACTCTAGTATGAAAAGCCTCTAAACTGTCTGAACTATGGAGTTGATGGGATAAGACCCTAACTAACTCCGACTATTGAAAATGAATTGAAATTCTAAAATAAATAATCACATCCTCAAACTATGAGGACTCACCACTAACTCTATATAATAAGAATCTAAACTGCTAAAGATGCTTGGGAGCCTGTACATCAAATCTATGATATAAGACATCATAGATCAAGAGAAAAGTATACATTAGAATTTTGAATGTACTGGTATGCTAAGTGAGATAGGATGAAATTCATAGGTTCATATGCATGAAAAATACTGACTGAATGACATGAGTATAACTGGATGAGAGTACATGCATGAATACATAATTGCAATAGAGATCGTGATAACACTGAATACTGAGTATGATTATCGATTAACTGATATCTAAGTATACTGATACTGAATTACTGGTAGCTGAATGAATGTATCTGACTGTCCTAAATCTATGGAACTATACTGAGTTCTGAATTAAGCTGATTGACTGTATCTAACAGTGATAAAATTAGTGAACTAAACTAAGTTCTATAATGAGACTGAGTCTAAAACTGAGACTATAGGAAGTAATAACCTAACTTATATGCCTCTCTCTGAAATGTTTAGGTCCAACATGTGACCCAATCGAAAGGGTATAAATATCGTGCCGTGGGTAGAGACAAGATATGAGTTATCTCTCTCTGACAGGAAGCTCTTTCATCAACCCTTTCTAGTAGGAAAACTCAAATAAGATATATCAACCCTAGTCTCATAGGGAGATAACTCAACCTTCGCTAGATACATAGTTTTGGAATGCAAGGATTGCTTCTAATAACCACACCCTCTACTGGAAGGTGAGCCCCCATCCTTGGATTCACTCAGTGCTGAATCCTACTCCCAACTGAATAGACACTGGACTGAATTCTAAACTATACTAGGCTGGACTAAACTGTTAACTGATTGTACTATTTGACTAAACTAAACTGAGATCTATGGACTGATAGAATACTACTGAATTCTATTAACTAACTAATTCTACTGAGGTCTGAACTAAGTACTGTGACTGAATTACAAACACTACTGAGATTTCCTGGGTTTCTATAACTAGCTGAGTTCTACTGATTGAGTCACTAGTGAGATTACTTCATAACTGACACTGGCTCTAAGTAAACTATTAAATTATCGGGTATTAAATACCACCAGGACTCAATAGCATAAAAATAAAGCATCACATGATCTTGCTTAGCATAAACATGCACATTAAAATCATAATGCATCTATAGAGACATCTTATCAATTCTCGCATGGTATAACTTGCAAATAAACTAGCATGACATGATTTCTTTCCTTTATTAGATCACTTGAAGAATTCATCGCGTACTTTGTGCTCATACATATGAACATAACACTAAACAACAAGTAGACATCATAATTCAAATCCCCATTGATAATTTCAAGGGTTTTACATGGATCCTCATGATATTACTTACATATCAATTAACCACACATGAAACATATCATAAATCATGGATTAGAATCCTAATTTATCATTATAAACATGAACATAATCAAACCCAACATAGAATTCATAAAATCCATAAACTTGAAGTTTAAAAATAGTTTCTTGGATTTCAAGGGTTGAAGGGACCCTTGGATGAATACTTCACATACCTTAGTTGATGAATTTCTAAAAATTAATGTTGAGCCCTTGAGTTCTTAATATGAAATTTGAACACCTAAGGTTCTTATTCTTAGGAAATTTGAGAAAGAATAAATATAATTGCTCTCCAAAGGGTTTAATTTCATGTTTTGGAGGCTGAAGGGCATGGGAAAAAGACCGAATTAGCTTTGAGGATGCGCATTTATAATACCTGTAAGCTGTGTTACCGATGCACAGGCCGACACACCGCATCGTTGCCATTAACACGATAGCCATCGCACCGTATCGAGTATGTGTAGTTCACTAGAATTTGCACTAAAGCTGGGGAAGAACTATCTTATTGATGGAATGTGTCAAGATCATGTCAACCCACTATTTTGGGCACTCAAACATGGTTTAAATGAGGTCACAAAAATCTAAAACTTATACGGGAACCTCTACAGACATAACGGATCATGAATTGACTCAAATATCAATATTTAAAGGATGTCAAGATCATAAAATAAGATTGCCAACTTTTGTAGGCTAAAATAACACTAAGTCTGGATACTTAGCTAGATTTTTATAAGTCATGGACCCCCTCTTAACAAGCTTAAAGGACTGAATTAAACTAAGAATTTTTATGGGGTCTTACATTATCTCCCCCTTAGGAACATTCATCCTCGAATGAGTCTGCTAAGCCTGAGAGAACTGGTAGACTGAACTTACTTACTGGACATAAATATCTGACACATGATTATATGACTGAAATTACAAAAATATTGAATTTCATACTGAATATGCATATATGATGCATGAGTAAATGACTGAGTTGATTTATGAATGCATGACTGGGATTACTGATAATTTGAGTTTCTCATACTGAACATGTATATATGATGCATTAATACATGACTGAACTGACTCATGAGCGTATGATCGTTTATGCAATGGTAACTGATGCACAACTTGTAATGGAAACTCTGAGCATAAAACTGAATAAGCTTAAGGAAAAAATATTACTTAAAATATAATATACTGATGAACCCAGGATTATTTTTGGTGTATGCATAAATAGAAACATGAGGACATGACTGAGACTGCAACATGATACATGAATTGAATACCATGAACTGAATTAAGCCCCCTTGAATATGTGTCTTATGACTGAGATAGGAACTTGAAGGTCAACTTATCAGTACCCACTACTCTATACTGGATTTATTATGTGAAGAGAACTGGGAGGTTTAAGTCATGAAAGCTCGGGGTTATAGTGCATCTCCACCTTTGGACATTATGTTCCCTGAAGAATACTAACTTGGCTGAGATACTGAGAAAAATTGGGGCGGTGCTCAAGGCACCTACCAACTTAATCATGAATAAATATCTGGGGCCTGAAACTGGGACATGACACATAAATTGATATGAACACGCAACTACCTCATTGGTCTATCTTAAATAGTTACATTTATGAGACTTCAGATAGTGCAACTAAATGAAAAAATGGAAAACCACACCACACAAATTTGTTCATCTGACTGCTAAACTGAATTATTAGCTTTATAGACTAACTCATACTGAAAAATTATTCTCAACTGGAGCTTTTCTCTAACACTATTTCTATTACTCTCTCTACCTCATTACGACACTACACATGAGACTACTGAAAAATATTCGCATAGGCACAGCGTACGAATGCATAAGCATACTAAATTATATAATTAACTATGTTGACACCTAATTTTTGCCCTCCCCGACTAAATTTAACCTCGAGTTTCTTTGATTTTCAATAAAATCATGACATTTATTTTATCGAATGAAAAAACTTTTCAAAAGTATTGACCTTGGTAAGTTCTTCATTTAAGTAGCAATTATATATTATTATATTCAATTATATGAAATTATATAATTTTGTTACTTAAATCTATTTTTTGTGGAATCTCAAATTTTAATCAAGGTTTGTCCAGAAATAAATTTTTATTAAAACCTTAGTTTAAATATAATTTAATCTCAATAATAATTTATTTGGATAAATATGTGTTTAGTTTTTAGTGAATCAAGGAGCTCGGGATTAAATTAGTAGGTAAATCGTATGGGATCTTGATTTAATTTAGCGAATTCATTGAATTGGGTCCTAATTAAAATTAATTGGGCCACAATTGCAAGACAATTGACTAATAAATCCTCAATTTTGCTAAAATTAAATGAAAAGGGTCAGATCTCATGGCAGATTGACTATTTTTGTAAGAATAGTTCAGTGACCCAATCTCCTAATTTGCCTAGCCTAGCTCAATAATAAACATTTCAAGTTAACCAAACCAGCCCTCTATTACCATCAGTGGCCTATTCCAACCAGCCCCATCTAAATAATTTCTGAGCTGGCCCATTTTCTAAAATCCCCTTCTCTTTATACGGGTGAAGCATAACAGCTTCAAGAATAAAACAATCTTTAACGACCTATCCTGACCCAACATTGGTGAACAGCTCGATCAACCGATCAATGTCAAATGCCACTAATTCGATTCCCCCAGCAATAATCGATGTACTTACAGCCAAAAATAGCGTATAACTCCAGTGAACCATCGATTAAATTTCGACCCAGCTTACCCAACCTAATCTAATTTCAAACTCGGGATCAACCCCAAACTGAGCTTTTTCCCTCTTGTATGTGCCACTTGACTCTCATGCGAGTCCGTGTAAGGAATATTTAAGAGCCTTCTAGAATTCATGTACGTGTCCTCCCCAACGTCTAAGTTTGATTTTTCTTGGATAAGATGGTATGAATTCGTACATACTTGGTGGTTTTTAATTGGTTTTTGATTGTAATCTATTTGGCTCAATTTTAATTGGTCCACCATTCCCAAATTGGTGCAGATTGATGAAAAGCCAAGATGGAGAAGTGATTTTGAATTTGAAATCCCAGAAGACCCTTTATTCTACCTTTTATATATAGGAGGGCCTTTTTTTCTTGAAAGAGAGAAAAAAAGTGGGGGAGGGTTAAAGAAGAGGAGTATAGAAAATTGGGGGATTTTTTTTTTCTTTTGGATGAGAAATTCTGGGGTCAAAAATTAAGGTTTAAAAAGGAAGGAAATCTTCTGAGTAAGTTTCTGATTTCAAAAATAGAGAAAGGAAATTTTTTTGGATTTTCTGAATTTAGGTTGAAAGTCGTAGTTTGCTGATAGCTCATCGTCCTATCTGCTGCTCCGAAAGAGGTAAATGCACGCTCGTCCCTCTTTCTGCTACATTTTGATGTTTTCTACTTCACCCCTCTTTTTTCATAGAATGTAGTTACCCGTGTATCATGAATGAGGCTGGATTCGTCTGCTGTAGATGGCCGTGAGGGCCTTAGGGGTTGTTACGTGATTGTTGTTATGCAATTTCGCTGAAGCAGTGCTCATGTTGTAACTTTAAATGTGATTATGTCGAATATACTATCTTTTAATTGGCCCTGTTGGTTATCTGAGGGTTATGGTATGAATAAACATTTATATCATCAAGACTGCATTTTTTTGGTTCCAGTTTCCCTTATGATGTAGCGTTTCCTGATATGCTAGGTTAACTGTTATTATAATCATTTGATTTATAATTGTAGCGTTGTGTTGCTTACCCCGATTTTGCAATCTATTTTTTAAACTTTAATATCATTAATTAAATATTTAATCATGGTTTTCACTTTTGTTTGTTGCTTTGATTAAACAAGTTTGCCTAGATGTTACAACTTGCTCAATTAAATCCTAGTTTGAAAAATGTCTAGCCTTTCCCTACATTATTTGCTCTCTTGGTTTTAATAGTTAAAAGAACATTAGATTTTTACCTTATCTATCTTTAGAATCAGATTCCTATGGAAAATTTTACGGTTTCCTAGGCAATCGCTGTTTATTCAAGTTGCTTTCCCTTTTCTTACTTTACTTTTTATTCAATTTTGGTTCGTTTGTCTAGAACTTCTAGATTTTTGTAAGGCATTTTTGGACTATCGAAAAATGCTTGAGTGTTTTACTATTTCCCCCCACTTAAATCTGTTAAAGTTCTATGTTCCGTTGATGTCGACTTTTCTTGATTATCGGCATGAGTGTTGTATATATTTTTTTAGTATAAAAAGTGAGATAATAATAAGTTTGGATGGCTGCCTCTAGAATTCAGTTTTAGTGAAGATTAGACATCTAGGGAATATGTTCTATTTATTCTACCCTTGATTGATCATCTTATGTCATGAGGTTCGTTCGTCGAAATTCAGATTTTCTTCGACTGCTCTTTATTCCAAAATTACAGTAGCAGTCATCCAATCTTTTAAAAATATGTGAAATCTATTCTTTAGCAGTCATTTTTCATGTTGTCAAATTACTTTCCTCAGTTGAACACTTTCTTCACTTTAATCCCAATCTTTTAGTCTGTTTTTTGCAGTTTAGTATGACAAGATTGGACTTTTATCCTGTTTCTCCTGACTATTGATGAATCATTGCTTGCTGTAATTTTAAATCTCCAGTCTTACACCTTCAATTTCTTGCATTAGCTTAAGTCCATGATGAAATATTTCCTGTTGTAGTTCTTTAACTTATCATTTTAACAGTATAAAGATGTTTCGCATGGTTCGACTCGTAATTTTTGTTCAATCTAACTTGGACGAACGTATTCCCCCCGGCTCAATCTAACTAAATTGTAGTTTGTTCGATAAATAGCGTAGCTTTGTAACATGTTTAGTTTAGTTCAGTTATAATTTTCATTGCAAAAGCAATGCTTCATTCTTTCTTGGAAAAGCTGTGATATTGTGATGCTCTTGGTTTCAATTTTATTCTGATGAAGTATGTTGTGTGCTATTATGTTGGTGAAAAATCCTAGAACGGCATAACCTGATCCGAAAACAAGGAGGAATCTGCTAGAATCGCATGCGATGTGGTTATTTTTACACAAGTTCAAAAGGGAAGCATCCCACAAATTTGGGTTTAAGACTCTCGAAGAATTAAAAGCTGGTGATGTCCAATGGTCCTTAACTATCTTCGTTCAGGGAAATACATTATTCAAGGGGGTGAGAGGCCTTTTTTAGTGCTTTCGGGTCTCAGGGGAACCCATCCCTACAATCCCGGTAGAGTTCTTAGGTAATTCGAGATAAAGCAGGAGACGTCACAAATCGATTCTATGCTCAGATTCTTCACCAAATATGATGAAAGTGAGCCCTCAGTCAAAGACTACATGATAAATGGATGGAGAAGGAAAAGGTAGATAGAAGTCTCTTTCTGTATAGGGTATGAACCTGAAGTCAGTGATACTTACAACGAGTGGTTAACAAAGAGCCTCACCGAAGCATTGAATTCGGGACCAAATGTTCCCACTCGGGTTGTACATGTAGAATCCGAGCATCAAATTTGGTTTCACAGGCTACAAGATGAGTTCCAGAAAAGAGAAATCGCGCACTAGAAGATGCACATAGAGGATGATTTGACCATATGTTTATTGAGGGAAGAGTTGAAAAGAGCTAGGCAAGACACTGATGATGCCAGGTAATGTCTAATTGATTTGGATGATAGCATGGCCTCCCAACTCGATAGCATAGGGAAAATGACTTATGACTGCAAGGCACAGTTATGTGGGAGTTATCTTATCATCAATAGGTATCAAATAGCACATGTGGTAAACAAGGAAAAGAAGGCAAAAACAGATAAAAGAGCCTCTAGTAACTAGTTTTTCTATTCTCACCTGCGCGGGAACTTATCTTCTTTCATGTTATTTTCCCTTTTCCCTAAAGATTGTATCCCTATTTCGTTATCTTTTGTAGGCATTATTCCCTTTCTGTGTCTATATGAGTTGGGGGTTAATGGATTGACTTTGAGGAAGCACATATTTTCTTCAAAAAATCATTAGGCCTGAACCCTTGGCTCAAAAAGGGTCACCCCAACTAGGATACGCGTCATTATAATGTTTTATGTAATATAACTATTTTATGTGCTTATGTGTGTTTATTGAGATCAAAGTCAAGTTTATCCGCTATGTCCTACGGATGAATTTAGCTATGACTCGAAAAACTCTATGTGGTTATTTCTGTCAAATATTTTGCATTGCTTATCACATACGGATAATAACACATTTGCGTTTGAGTTGTTTTACTTTGCAGATAATAGAAATTACTATGTGTTGATATAAGCTGGCAGAACATCCCTACTTCACCAGATCGAAAGCGCACAAAGTCCCATTCTCTGACCATTATCCAGAAATGACAGGAAATAACGAAGAGAGCACACTAACTATTTGGGATAATGTGATAGCGAAACAGACTGAAATGATTGCGAAATTTGCAAGAAAGTTAGAAATGCTTCAGGAGGAAGTAAATCGCACTAAAAATTTAGCTAACTTGTCCATCACTGTCAATTCCCCCACTCTAGACGGACACATAACTCCACTCCAAATCCCTTCCCTCAACACCCCTATTCTCGGGGACTAGCCAACTAACATATCATCCGGCTCCACTCTTCCATTTGTCCAAAATACTAATGATGAAAATAATCTAGATGCCTACCATCCACAAAATCCAGCCGTAACCCCACAGAACCCATCTTCGAATCCATTCCCAAATCCTCAAAACACATTCTCATATCAACAAAATGCATTTCCAAATCCGCAAGATTCACTCCCAAATCTACAAAATACATCAAACCTACCTTCAAATCCACCAAATTCATTTCCAAATCTGCAAAATCCTTCTCCGCCAAACTACTTACAAAGTGCAAAGAACCTTTCCAATTTCCAGAACATTCTCCCCACTAACCAACCAAGTTCCTTCCTTTCGCAAAATCAGGCCTCCCTTCAAAATCCCCCTCAAGCCATTATATCCCCTGATATCTTTGAACCCCTTCCAAACCCCAAGATGGGCCATTACGAGAAGAAGGAGAAAGAATGAAGGGCCAAGTAGAAAGGAATTTACTAGCTATGAAGGAAGAGATCATGAGGATCAAAGAGTCTCATAAAGTCGAGGATCAAAGAGTCTCATAAAGCCAAGGACCACGACGGTTTGAGGTATGACAATTTATGTGTTCACCCGGGAGTAGATCTACCAGAAGGGTACAAAGCCCCTAAGTTTGAGATGTTTAACAGTACCAAAAATCCAATGGTCTATCTATGAAGGTACTATGAGCAACTGGTAGGGATAGGGAAAAACAAGGCGCTATTGATGTGCCTATTCAGTCAAAGTTTGAATGGTAAAGCCTTGGAGTGGTTCATGTCTCAAGAGCCAAAAAGTTGACTGGTTGGAAAGCATTGGCCAATGGTTTCCTTCACCGGTTCGCATTCAACATCAAAATAGTCCCTGACTAGTATTCACTAGATCAGATCAAACAAAAGAGCATTGAGAGTTTTCAAGACTATGCTTTTCATTAGAGGAAAGAAGTTGCCAAAGTACAACCCCCCATGTCCAAGGAGGAAATGGTATCCGTGTTCTCTCACGCTCAAGAAGGAGAATATTATACCAGGATGGTGTCCACTGTCAGAGCAACCTTTTCGGATTTGGTAAAAATAGAAGAATCATTGGAAAAAGGTATTCAAACAAAGAAGATTGCCAAAACCCCGACGTCGTCTGGGACTGTCATATTCTCAAAGAAGAAAAAGAAAGATATAGATGTGATTTCTTCTAATCCTGTTACAAAAATGAAAAAGAGGTTCAATTCTAGAAATATTTTATCTTCTCTGCCGTCACCTAACCTTCCTCATGCGCTCTACGCCCACCCCCAATACCAAGCTCTACTCTCAAATTCCCAACCTCATTACCAAACTCTACTCCCAAATATCCAATCCTCATACCAAGCTCCACAGCCATATATCTTTTCCCAATACCCAGTTCCACCTCCAAATTATCAGTCTCATTTCCAAACCACTCCTCCAAATAACCAAACAAATTTCCAAATGCCTCCAAATTATCACCAAGTACCCCCTCCTACAAACCTAAGCCCATATAACCCCTAACGTCCAAACAACAAAAAGAAACCTCCATGAAATTTTACCCCACTAGCTGAAAGTCGCACCTAATTGTTTGAAATATTGAAGAACACTAGTCATTTGCAACCAATACAACTAAGGAATATCAATCCCAACTCTCAATTTTTTAATGCAAGTCAACATTGTGCTTATCATTTGGGGGAAGTGAGGCTCAGTATAGAGGATTGTGTCTACCTGAAACACAATATCCAGGATTTAATTGATCAAAAGGTCATCACGCTTTAGGTGACTACTCCAAATATTAACAGAAATCCATTGCCCAACCATGGGGGATCTACAGTTAACATGATTGAAGTAGAAGGTGAATGGGCATCTGGCAAGACATTAACCAGGTGAACTCCAAAAAGCACAAAAGAGCAAAAGAGGTAGGAAAGATGTAGAAGGCAGTGGCTGCCTTAAGTATCAATGAGAAAGCCTATTTATAGTAATGATGGCCCCGACTCAAGTGTATGCTCCCCCGCTAAGAAAGGAATTTATTGTGCAAACCGTTGCTGCCCAAGGGATGATGCAATCGGGATGATGTTACATCCCTGAGGAATTGACCAACAAAAAAGATTCACAGAAAACGCCAATCACTGAAGGAGAGACTGAGGAATTTTGGAGGTGTATGAAACCAAAGGATTAATCAATTGTCAAACACTTGGAGAAAATGCCAGCCCAAATCTCTGTCTTAGCACTATTAATGAGTTCGGAATACCACCAACAGGCTTTATCGAAGGTCTTGGAGGAAGCATATGTTCCCACAGAAATGAGTGTTGAGAATCTGGCTGTGGTAATAGGGAACATTTTGGGGAATCATTGCATATCGTTCAGTGATAAAGAATTGTCATTTGAAGGAGCGATGCACAACAAATCCATGTATGTCATCATCATTTGTCGTGATTATACGATCAATCAGGTATTAATAAATGACGGATCTAGTGTGAATATTTTTCCCCTCTCTATGCTGGTTCAAATGGGCTATGATTTAGGAAAAATTCATCAAAGCCACATAAATATGAGAGCATTCGATGGTGGGCAGAGAGATACCATAGGAGAGATTGATTTGCATATCTAAATGGGGCCTGCTGAGTTCAAGACTAAGTTTCATGTTATGGATATCCATCCTAGCTACAACCTGCTCTTGGGAGGACCATGGATACACGGTGCAAAAACAGTTTCATCACTCCTTCATCAATTATTGAAGTTCATTTGGGAAGATCATAAAGTAGTCATCCAAGGAGAAAGAAGTCAAGCAGACCATCCCAATGGTAAGGTGCCGATGATTGAAGATGTTCTAAAAGGTAGCATTTTCTATATAGTGGAAATTGTAAATGTTGTGGACAGAGATTTGATGTCCAAAGTACCAATGCCTTTTGTCTAAAAAATGATTGCAGTGGTGATATTAAGAAATGGGTTCGAACCTGGTTGAGGATTGGGAAAGAATTTATAAGGAATTATCAAGCCTATTGTAATCCCGGAGAGAGGCTCTAAGTATTGGTTAGGATATCAGCCTACCAGGAAGGATAGGGTTAAGGATGAGCCAGAAAGAGTCTGTTTGGGCCCTTGCCACTCCTATTCTAATCGTTTCCTATACGAGAGGTGTTAGATGATGATGATCTTGGGGATGGGATAGGATATTTGTTCGAAGAATAAAATGCTATACTAGAAGATCTCCCAAAGTCCAGCGGGGTGAAGCAGATTGCACCAGGGGAGGCCTTGCAAAATTAGACCTCCGCTCCACTCATAACCCGTCACCCATCATGGTCGATGAAAGGGCAATTACTGATAGATTTTAAAATCAGTGATGATCCATAAGAGGCCCCGTAATCCACCTTTTATATCTCAAAACTTCCTTTTCGTATCTTACTACTTTCAAAATAGCATGGACTTGTATTTGCGCAAGTCATGAGCTACTATTTTGTAATTATCTCCCAAATTTCAATGAAAAGGCCTTCATTTATTTAGAAAATTCTATTATTTCTAAAACACTCCTAGTCATATATTTTGTTATTATCTTGTTATCATCTAACTTGGTTTGTTTTTCCATTACAGTAACAGTAGCTTAAAATCTGCCAATGTCATGTCATGTCAAAGATTGAACGAACAAAATAAGGGGAACAATGATGATTGGAAAGATGATGATGAAGAATGATTAGTCAAAGATATGGAGAAATTTGAGAATCACGAAAAACCCAATCTGGAGGAAACTGAAATAGTCGAATTAGGAGATCACGCTGAAATCAAAGAGACAAGTATCAGTATCCACTTAGTGGCACCATAAATTAAAGAGCTCACCCACCTGCTGTGGGAATACATCAACGTGTTTGCTTGGTCTTATGATGATATGCGAGGGTTGAGCACCAGCATTGTGTCACATAAGTTGCCAATAAATCTAGAGTTTGATCTAGTCAAGCAAAAAATGCAGAAATTCAAGCCAGATTTAAGTCTAAAGATCAAGGACGAAGTAACAAAACAAATCCAGCCTAATGTTGTCGAGGTCATAAAATATCCGATGTGGTTGGCCAACATCGTCCCTGTGCCGAAGAAGGATGGAAAGATTTGAATTTGTGTTGACTATAGAGACTTGAATAGAGCTAGTCCTAATGATAATTCTCCATTGCCCAACATCCACATTCTTATTGATAACTGTGCAAAACATGAAATGCAGTCGTTCGTTAATTGTTTCAATGGATGAGGAAGATGCAGAAAAAATGGCTTTTATTACACCCTGCGGTGTTAATCATTATAGGGTAATGCCGTTTGGTCTAAAAAATGTGGGTGCAATATATATGAGGGATATAATGATGATTTTCCATGATATGATCCATAAAGAGATTGAGGTGTACGTGGATGACGTAATTATCAAATCCTGTGAGAGTTTGGATCATCTGACTCATCTGGAGAAATTTTTCAACAGATTAAGAAGGTACAATTTGAATTTAAACCCTGCTAAGTGTGATTTTGGTGTGCCATCAGGGAAGTTGCTGGGGTTCATAGTCAGTAGAAGAGGTATCGAGTTAGACCTATCCAAAATCAAGACAATTCAAGATTTGCCACCGTCGAAGAATAAGAAGAAAGTTATGAGTTTCATGGGTCATTTGAATTACATTAGCAGGTTCATCATACAGTCAACAGTCATATGCGAGCCAATTCTCAAGATATTGAAGAAAAATGCATTAAAAGAGTGGACAGAAGAATGTCAGAGAGCTTTTAACCGCATCAAGGAATACTTATCTGCACCGCTGGTTTTGGTTCCACCAAGAGAAGAAATTCCATTATTTATTTGCCTGTCAGTCTCATAAAATGCTTTCAGATGTGTCCTCGAACAGTAGGAGAGAGAAAGCCATTTACTACTTGGGTAAAAAGTTCATGCTATATGAAGCCCTTTACACTCTTGTAGAAAGGACATGTTATGCTTTAACTTGGATGGTATAAAAGTTGAGGCATTATCTATCGTCCTACACAACATACCTCATCTCGAGAATGGATCTATTAAAGTATATTTTCCAAAAGGCCATGCTGTAGGAAATCTAGCCAAGTGAAAAATGTTGCTAAGTGAGTTTGACATTGTGTATGTAACCCAAAAAGCAATCAAGGGGCAAGCCTTAGCAAATCATTTGGTAGAGAACCCAATTGATGAGGAATATGAGCCACTTCAAACTTACTTTCCAGATGAGGAAGTTTTGTTCGTAGGAGAAGACATTATAGAGATTTACCCCAAATGGAGGATATTTTTTGATAGGGCGGTCAACTTCAAAGGTTCAGGAATTGGAGTAGTTTTGGTGTCAAAAATGGGCTAGCATTATCCAGTAACTGCAAAGTCATATTTTCCATGCACCAATAACATAGCTAAGTATGAGGCTTGCATTCTAGGTCTCAAATTAGGGCTTGATATGGGTGTTCGTGAATTGTTAGTCAACGAAGATTCAGATTTGTTGATTCACCAGGTATGGGGAGAATGGGCGGTAAAAAATCCCAAGATCACTCCTTATGTGGAGCTGGTGCAAGAATTATGTGAAAGATTCAAGAAAGTTGATTTTAGGCATATCCCATAAATACAAAATGAGTTTGCTGATGCTTTGACCACTATATCCTCCATGATTCAGCACCCGAATCAGAGTTACATTGATCCTTTAGAGATAACCTTGAAGGAGCAACCCGCGCATTGTGTACACGTGGAAGAGGAGCCTGATGGAAAGCCTTGGTACTATGACATTAAAAGGTATTTGGAATCTGGAATATATCCTGAAGAGGCTAGTAACAACCAAAAGAAGACAATTTGGCTTTTGGTAAAGAATTACTTTCCAAGTGGGGAAATTCTTTTTAGGAGGACTCCTGATGTCGGATTCCTAAGATACGTCGATGCTACGGAAGTTAATAAATTTATAAAAGAGGTACACGCTAGAATTTTTGACCCCCACATGAATGGGTTTGTCCTTGCCAAAAAGATCCTGAGAACCGGTTACTTCTGGATGACTATGGAAAATGATTGTAGTAAGTATGTGCAGAGATGTCCAAAATGTCAAATACACGAAGATCTGATTCGAATGCCTCCACACGAGCTTCACACAATGAATTCGCCTTGCCCTTTCATAGCTTGGGGTATAGATGTCATTGGACCAATAGAGCCATTAGCGCCGAATGGGAATAGATTTATTTTGGTTGCCATTGATTATTTCACTAAGTGGGTCAAAGCGGCTTCGTACAGAGCCATCACTAAGAAAGTGGTTACGGATTTCATCAGGAATAACTCGATTTGCCAGTTCGGAATACCGGAATCGATCATTACTGAAAATGGGGCAAACTTGAACAGTCACTTGATGAAAGAAATTTGTAATCAGTTCAAGATTGTGCATCGCAACTTGACTGCATATCGTCCCCAAATGAATGGAGCTGTGGAAGTGGCCAACAAGAACATCAAGAAGATCTTGAGAAAGATGGTAAAAAATGATAGATCATGGCATGACATGCTACCTTACGCTGTGCTAAGGTATCGTACAACAGTTCAAACCTCCACCAGGGCGACCCCCTATTTACTTGTCTATGGGAATGAAGCTGTGATACCTGCTGAAGTCGAAATACCTTCCCTAAGGATTATTCAGGAAGCTGGACTAAGTAACGAAGAATGGGTTCGTGATATCTATGAACAACTCATGTTGATTGATGAAAATAGAATGTTCGCTATATGCCATGGTCGGTTGTACCAACACAGGATGGTTCGTGCCTTTAACAAAAAGGTGAGGGTTCAGGCATTTGAAGTGGGGCAACTGGTTCTAAAATGAATATTCCCTCACCAAGAGGAGTACAAGGGCAAGTTCACTCCAAACTGGCAAGGTCCATACATAGTTCGCAAGGTGTTATCTGGAGGAGCTCTGATTTTTTCTGAGATAGATGGCACGGTGTGGACCAAACCAATCAATTCAGACGCAGTAAAGAGATATTATATTTGAAGGAAATTCTAGCTTTTGTGTTTCTTTAGTTAATTTACTTTTAATCGCCTTTGTAATAATGTTGTTTTCTAGTGTGTGATAGTCTAGAGTCCTTTCCTCTTATGTACGAACTACGTTTGACCTGAATTCCCAAGAAAGGGATATGTAGGCGACCTATGTCAGCTTCGATCAACCCATTTGGAAAATTTATCCTTTTCTTTTAGTTACAAACTATGTTTGACCTGAATTCCCAAGCAAGGTTTATGTAGGCAGCCTATGTCAGCTTTGGTCTACCCCTTAGGATGATTTATCTTTTTATCTTATGTATGAACTATGTGATGACCTGAATTCCCAAGAAAAGGGATATGTAGGAGGCATATGTCGGCTTCGGTCAACCCATTAGATTTTCTATATATATCCCTAGCGTAGTCCTGAACTATGTTTGACCTGATTCCTGCTTCAACAGGATACGTAGGCGCCCCAACGGCTCAGTTATATAACCCCAGGAAATGGAAACTGGGGTAGAATTTTTGAGAAGGAATCTCAAAAATTCAAAAGAGAAGATCGATATCCAACAAAAAGAATGAAGATCAGTAAAGACTTCAGATCCACTCGGATTGGTATCATCTCAAACAACTTTAAACATAGGCTGAAATATTGAGGAAGACCTCAAAATTTCCACCAAATGCCGGAACATATTCCAAATTTCCCAGCACTAGAGGTTAAAGTTTTGGAAGCCACCAACTGTAACAAAGTCTGGGTAGACTCAATTTTTGGCTATGATAGAACTACTTGAAGAAACCCTCCAACAATGATCATGAGTTTTGGAAACCATCCACCGAATATAGTCAAACCATGAGGAAGATGCTCGTTGAGCTAGTACATGACATGACTGACAGAGATTTTCTACAGTTTTATAGAAGTTTTCAAAATTATTCTAAAAAATTTAAGACTATTTTTAAAAATTGAATGACTCACTTATTCAGTACTTGCCTAGACATCATTTGGGATGGAGTGTTAGGGTGGAAGTCCCAACATGGAGGAATACCCAAGAGATGGCAAGGAGCAAATCAAAGAAGGTCAACATGGAGTAATTTCATCAAACTAATCATTTTTCTATGGATGCAGGGATCAATACATAAAAAAAAGAGTCTCTTTTAAAAATCCCCGAGCAAATTTGGAGCCATAACGGATCATTAATGCCCAAGAACGATATTTTAGGATAGCTCTAAAAATGGGTTAACAACTATTTACTGAGGACCTTTTGATTTGTCCATCTCATTTCTTGAGATCATAGCGCCTAGTCTTCTTTAAAAATGTTGTATTGAGAAGTTTCCTAAAAATAGTTGCTAGCAAAAGTGACTTTGTGTCTACTAATCGCCTACCTTAAGCACAGGTACATATCGAAAGCAAGATGATGATAGATGAATTCAGGTAAAATTATTGTCATTACAGCAAGGCGTTGCCCCAAGGGCCATCACATTTCATTGCCGCAAGGAGTTGCCCCAAGGGCCATTGCATATCATTGCCCCAAGGGCCATTGCATATCATAGTCACAAGGCATTTCCTTAAGAGCTATTGCATATCATTTCCCCAAGGGCCATTACACATCATAGCCGCAAGGCATTGCCTGAAGAGCTATTGCATATCATTGCCCCAAGGGTCATTACACATCATAGACACAAGGCATTGCCTCAAGAGCTATTACATATCATAGCCATAAGGCATTGCCTCAAGATCTATTGCATATCATTTCCCCAAGGGCATTAACATATCATTGCCGAAAGGCGTTGCCCCAAGGGTTATTACATATCATTGCCGCAAGGCATTGCCCCAAGGGCATTTACATATCATTGCCATAAAGGCCATCTCGTACCATCGCCTCAGAAGGCATTCAATATCTATTGACCCACTAGACAAAAAGGCTGGCGTCGAGGATATCTCATCATTTCATGAATCAGTATCTAAATTCATTAAGAGCACACGATTTGAAGGGACGCCTTCAAGTCGCTATCTAAGGATGAATGATATATAAGGTTTCTTAGCATTTGACAATTTGAGGGTCATTTATATGTCATATTATTTGAAATAGGATAGTGTGCGAGATCACCTATGAGTTGATAGCCTGTAGGTCATCCGTAAGCCACAACAACATCCTAACCGGATAGTACTCAAGATCTCCCAAAAGTCTATAGTTTAAAGGTTATCCGTAAGTTGCAACTAAATCCTTACTGGAGAATATGCAAGATTGTCAAATTGATACATCTAAGGGTTCTCTATAAGCTGCATCATATCCAAGATCGATTATGTACAGGATTACCCAAAGACTAATAATTTGACAGATTATCTATCAGCCATATTGTATCCAAGGTTCGATGATATGTAGGAACACCTGAAAGCTAGCGATTGGAGGGATATCTGCAAGCCATCTCTTATCCAAAGTCGGATAATGTGCAGGATTACCTAAAAGCTAGAAATTAATATCTGTAAGTCACCTTGTATCCAACATCAAATAATACCCAAGATTATCCAAAGATTAATAATTTAAGGAAAATTTATAAATCGATCATCGGCTATAATTAGAGAGGTTATATATCCATATAAAACAAGTGATATAGGTAACCAAAAGGGTTTTCACACCAGCATAATATTACATGGTTGTAGGGACCGTTCTGCATAAAGTATCGCCGGTATCCAAAAGGGCAACCACACTTTAAAGACATATTCAAGCAACAAATGTCATAATTACACAATAACTAAGAGGGTTTTTGTGCTTTTTATTGAAAGTTATTTCATTCCAAATAGGTACATGAAGAGATGACTCCACTTTTCAGGCCACAACTCACGTGAAGATACAGTAAAAGACTACATACCTCTTTCATGAATTATGTTTAGCACTAACAGTTTTTGCTTGAAGTATTGTCGAGAGTGTCCGAGAGGATGAAAATCTCAAATCAAAACCATAGGTGTGGACGACTTCAAATTGGACGCAGCACAACGTGGAACTCTTTCTCACCAGCAAAATAGGACATAGTCTGGAGAGGGATGTCAAACTCTCTAGATGCGAGATAAATGATGATCATCACCACCATCTAACCACGCCTCTATTAGAAGGCATGTGGATATTTTTGGATGTTCTGGTCTCAGCTTTACCTTTGGGATATTTTCTTAACTCATACCGAGGGGAACTTTTTTTTTCAAATTCGGGTGGCAACACACTTAGAGTTTTAGAAATTATATCCAGGTAAGTTCTTACCTATGGATACTAAGGACCCTAAATTCATGGTTAAGAGGTTACAATCCTTTTTTCCGCAACTCAATCAACTTTTCACTTATTCTAAGCCAAAGATAGTCTGAAATAAAAGACTATCTTTTCTACCGATTGAGTCGAACGACAAGCAATCTGATTCCCTGACATCTTGGGGATATGTAGGCTGGGATCTATGTAGAAAACTTGACTGGATTTTGACCTTTCCCCAAATCCCTTCATTCCCCAGCTTCTCGATTCCATCAAAAACTCCAAAATTGAGACAGCTGGCGAATTTTCTAAATATCGTGCTTTAAATCAAGCTTTATGAACTACAAGTGGCCTGAATTCTCATATAACCTGAGATATGTAGGAAACCTGATATTGAGGTTCGTCCATAAATCCAAAACTCGTGTGAAAATCAAGTTCTTTCAGAAATGAATTTGTGGTTGGACAAAAATTAAGAACGTCAACCTCCTTTTGTCCAGGGTTACTTGCATCCACCTTACTCAAAGGTAGGGGGAATTTTTTGACACTTAATTTTTGCCCTCCACGACTAAATTTAATCTCGAGTTTCTTTAATTTTCAATAAAATCACGACATTTATTTTATCGAATAAAGAAACTTTTCAAAAGTGTTTGCCATGGTAAGTTCTTCATTTAAGTAGCAATTATAAATTATTGCATTCACTACAAAATTATATAATTTTGTTTCTTAAAAATCTATTTTTTGTGGAATGTCAAATTTTAATCAAGGTCTGTCCGGAAATAAATTTTGATTAAAATCTTAGTTTAAATGTAATTTAATCACAAGAATAATTGATTTGGATAAATATGTGTTTAGTTTTTAGTGAATCAAGGAGCTCGGGATTAAATTGGTTGGTAAATCGTATGTGATCTTGATTTAATTTAGCGAATTCATTGAATTGGGTCCTAATTGAAATTAATTAGGCCACAATTGCAAGACAATTGACTAATTAATCGTCAATTGGCCAAAATTGAATGAAAAGGGTCAGATCTCATGGTAGATTGGCTATTTTTGTAAGAATAGTTCAGTGACCCAATCTCCTAATCTGCCTATCCAAGCCCGACAATAAACATTTCAAGTTAACTAAACCAGCCCTCTATTACCATCAGTGGCCCAATCTAATATTACCAGCCCAATCCAAATCACTTCCGACCTGGCCTATCTTTTAAAATCCCCTTCTCTTCATACGGGTGAAGCATAACAGCTTTAAGAATAGAACAATCTTTAACGACCTATCCTGACCCAACATCGGTAAACATCTCGGTCAATCGATCAACATCAAATTCCACTAATCTGATTCCCCCATCAATAATCGACGCAGAAATAGAAAATATGGCATATAACTCCAACGAATCATCGACCAAATTTCGACCAAGCTCGCCCAACCCGATCCGATTTCAAACCCAAGATCAACCCCAAACTTTTCCTTTTCTCTCTTGTACGCGCCATTTGACTCTCACGCAAGTCTGTATAAGAAAGATTTGAGAGCCTTCTAGAATTCATGTATGTGTCCTCCCCAACGTCCAAGTTTGATTTTTCTTGGATAAGATGGTACGAATTCATACATACCTGGTGGGTTTTAATTGGTTTTAGATTGGAATCTATTTGGCTCAATTTTAATTGGTCCACTATTCCCAAATTTGTATAGACTGATGAAACGCTAAGCTGGAAAAGGGATTTCAAATTTGAAATCCCAGAAGACCCTTTCTTCCACCTTCTATATATAGGAGGGCCTTTGTTTCTTTAAAGGGAGAAAAAAAGGGGGAGGGTTGAAGAAGGAGAGTATAGAAAATTTGGGGATTTTTCTTTTCTTTTGGATGGGAAATGCTGTGGTCAAAAATTAAGGTTTCAAAAAGAGGGAAATCCTCTGAGTAAGTTTCTGATTTCAAAAATAGAGAAAGGAAAATTTTTTGGATTTTATGAATTCAGGTTGAAAGTCTTAGTTGAAAATCTGGGGGTTTCCAAATTTCTAAGAGGAAAAAGAAAAAGGACTCTCTGTTAGTGGTCGACATTGTGAGATTCTGGTAGCGATAAGTTTGTTGATAGCTCGTCGTCCCGTCTGCTGCCCCGAAAGAGGTATTTGCACGCTCGTTCCTCTTTCTGCTTTATTATGATGTTTCCTACTTCACCCCTCTTTCTTCATAGAATGTAGTTACCCGTGTATCATGAATAAGGCTGGGTTCGCCTACTGTAGATGGCCGTGAGACCCTTAGGGGTTGTTTCGTGATTGTTGTTATGCAATTTCACTGAAGCAGCGCTCATGTTGTAACTTTAAATATGATTATGTCTAATGCACTATCTTTTAATTGGCCCTGTTGGTTATCTGAGGGTTATGGTATGAATAAACATTTATATCATCTAGAGTGCAATTTTTGTTTCCAGTTTCCCTTTTGATGTAGCATTTTTTGATATGCTTGGTTAACTGTTATTATACTCGTTTGATCTGTAATTATAGTGTTGTGTTGCTTTCCCCGATTTTGCAATCTATTGTTTAAACTTTATTATCATTAATTAATTATTTGATCATGGTTTTCACTTTTTTGTGTTGCTTTGATTAAACAAGTTTGCCTAGATGTTATAACTTGCTTAGTTACATCCTAGTTTGAAAAATGTCTAGCCTTTCCCTACATCATTTGCTCCCTTGGTTTTGATAGTTAGACGTACGTTAGATTTTCACCTTATCTATCTTCAGAATCAGATTCCTATGGTTAATTTTATGTTTTCCTAGGCAGTCGCTGTTTATTCAAGTTGCTTCCCCTTTTCTTACTTTACTTTTGATTCAATTTTGACTTGTTTGTCTTGAACTTCTAGATTTCTATAAGGCTTTCTCGGACTATCGAATAATGTTAAGAGTGTTTTATTATTTCCCCCCTTAAATTTGTTAAAGTTCTATGTTCCGTTGATGTCGAACTTTCTCGATGTATCGGCATGAGTGTTATATATATTTTTTTAGTATAAAAAGTTAGATAATAGTAAGTTTGGATGGCTGCCTCTGGAATTCAGTTTTAGTGAAGATTAGACATCTAGGGAATATGCTCTTGTTATTCTACCCTTGATTGATCATTTTGTATCATGAGGCTTGTTCACCGAAGTTCGTATTTTCTTCAACTGTTCTTTATTCAAAAATTACCGTAGCAGTCATCAAATTTTTTAAAAATATGTGAAGTCTATTCTTTAGCAGTCATTTTTCAAGTAGTCCAATTACTTTCCTCATTTGAACACTTTCTTCACTTTCATCCCAATCTTTTAGCCTATTATTTGTAGTTTAGTATGACAAGATTGGACTTTTATCCTATTTCTCCTGACTATTGATGAATTATTGCTTGCTATAATTTTAAATCTCCAGTCTTGCACCTGCAATTGCTTGCGTTAGCTTAAGTCCATGATGAAATATTTCCTATTGTAGTTCTTTAACTTATCATTTTGACAGTATAAAAATGTTTAGCATAGTTCGACTCGTAACTTGGACGAATGTATTCCCCCCAGCTCAATCTAACTAAATTGTAGTTTGTTCGATAAACAACGTAGCTTTGTAACATGTTTAGTTTAGTTCATTTATAATTTTCTTTGCCAAATCAATGCTTCATTCTTTCTTGGAAAAGCAGTGATATTGTGATGCTCTTGGTTTCAATTTTATTATGATGGAGTATGTTGTATGCTATTACATTGCATGACTCTGACCTATTTGAATTACTGTCTTACAGTTCATTTGATGACACTATAATTGACTTTTTGTTTATAAATTTGTTATACTATTTCTCCATGTAGCAATACGTATTTTGGGTGTGCATTAATTTCGTTTCTTTTTTTCTTTTGCATGACAATTCGTTGGAGTACAAACGGACTATTTGCATTTCCTAATGGGCCAATCAGGCCTATCCGTTGAGTCAAGTCCGGAAGTGAGTCCAAGGTTCCAATGCATATGAATACAAGGATTCAAGAGAGGAGGAATGGGTTAAAATCCAATCTTCAAAGTGACAAAGGGACTAAAAAGTCTCCCTTTTGTTCATTCCCTTATATTTTTTACTTGTCGTCTTTATCTATCTTATTTATTTTATTTATGGGAGTATTCATGTATTTTGGCCCACGAAGCCAAAGTTGTATCTAATACAGGTGGAGAAGGACTCGAACCAAAGGCCCCAAAAATAGTTTAGGACAAGTGAAATGGGTTGGAAGCCCAACTAGACTAGGACAGGTCTCGTTGATTTGGGCCCAATGGCCTAAATCCTTTAGTTTCTCCTCCTTTCCCCTTTTATGTGTTTATTTGTTCATTAGTTTTGTTTAGACTTAGTTAAATCTCTACTAAGTTGCCTAAATCTATTCTACACAAGTCTTTAAAAAATTAAATCACTATTTCAATAAATAAATCTTTTCAAAATTTAATCAAAAGATGTTTTCAAATAGTACGGATAACCGCAAGTTAGTGAATGTTTTAGGTACCTAACACCTTCCTAAAACGTTAATAGGAACCACTTACTCGGAATCTCTAACTTAAAATGATTTTCCTGTTTTGAATCATTCTAAATAACTCTCTAAAGGTTTCTTAATTTCTTTTCAAAATTAAGTGGC
>NW_025854602.1:37764-56821 GCF_002878395.1 Capsicum annuum
CTCTAAAGGTTTCTTAATTTCTTTTCAAAATTAAGTGGCGACTCTTTCTCAAAATTCAAAATTTCCGCAAAACAAACTAAATAACTGATAGTTGAATACTAGGTCTACAAGACTGAACAATACTTAGTCTGAATAACTAATCTAAAACTGTAGAGCATTATGCATATGAGGAAGGGACTGGCTGAGTAACACGAGATAACTGAGCATCAATTCATGAAGGTTGTATTATTTGAGAATGCAAGACCAAGCGTATGACATGGTTCTAAAATATTCTATAAACTGAGGTACTAAAATACTAATAACTGAGTAACTGATAATTGTATGCTATGGTCGAGTAACCCTGAAACTTAAATGAGTTTCTGATTAGATTACTGGACTGAGACTGACACGTTAACTAAGACTGTAACTGAGACTATGGTTCAGATGACAATTGGGACTGAACATACTGTAAGGCATGAGTGCAGAAGTCATGAGCTGCATGACCTAAGTTTGGAACTCCCATGTTCATGGAACATGATTCATACTACTGAGTAAACTAGAACTCCTCATACTAAGAATTGGAAATGCACATGATTTTATATAAAGTGCATGAATATAAGCTATGTTCATGGAGCTGAGACGTAAAGCATGCACAGGTATTGTGATGACTGGAGTACAAAACTTTGAACTGAGGTATAAACTAGTTGGGTATCATTCTCACCCATTATATTTCTACACATACTAATATTACTACAAAAATCTGGAAGCCTAACTTTCTAAGGTATCATAACCGGACAGTTCCTGTATACCCGCCGGGCTATGATAGATTGACCCCTTGGCATGGAGGCTGAGAAAGGCTTTGTTAATATTTGGTCTGACTTTAAAGTTAACTGCTATAGAAAGAGTTACAAAAGACAGAGAAACTCCTGGATCTGATGAGACATAAATATATAAATGAGAGGTCTATAACGTTCCAGGGACCACATCAGGAGAACTTTCCTGATCCTGTCGGGACTAAAGAGCATAGAGTCTATTTGGGCGTTGCCCACTGGTGGAACTAGAAGAAGCACTCTGCTGGTTCAGGCGACCGGACTGAGCTGAAGGATGACTGTGCTGACTTCATAGACCAACCTTAGGGACAGTCTCAGACTCTTTTACCTAACTCGCCACATCCAAAACACACATCACTGTCGGCTCTACACTTACCCTTATGATTATTACCACATTCTTTGCAAAGCGAATTAGTATGAACATCACTTTCACTACCCTAGGTTTGTAAGCCTAGTGCCCCATCATGACTGTCATTCCTGAACTTTGGTATTGGAGTACTAGCTAAAGATGGAACTGGCGCTAAAAAGTTCTGACTAAACTAAGAACTATTACCACCCTCTGACCTTAGCTGGGCAAAACTAAAGATACTCATTCTAGCTCACTTATCTTCTCTCTCATTCTTCTTAAGATTCTATTCCTCAGTCTATTGAGCATGGACCATAATCCAAGATATGTCTATCTCCCTAATAAATATCATAGTACTGCACTCCTTAACCACTCTACCTGATACCCCAGACATAAACTTGCTGATTCAGGATATATTATCTGCTACTACATAGGGAGCATACCTGGCTAACTGAGTAAACTTGAGGGAATACTCTGTCACACTCATACTGCCTTGCCTGATATTGATGAACTCTAACACCTTGGATTCTTTCTGCTCTAAAGGGAAAAATCTATATGAGAAGGCCGTAGCAAACTCTTCCTATTCCATGGGTTCTACATCTGCACCCCTGTCTACCTTCCACTGCTTAAACCACGTATGGGCTATATCTTGTAGCTGATAGGTTTTTAACTCAACACTCACACTGTAAGTCAGTCCCATGATATTTGTGACTTTATAAACTTGATCAAGGACCTCCTGTGGATCCTATTCAGTCTTAGAACCTAAGAATAAGGAAGGATTCATTCGGGTGAAGTCTCGAATCCTGGATGTAGTAGTAATGGCCACTGGATTAGACAGAATAGCATCTGCCCATTCATTCTAAGTTGTGACTGAATTGAATAAAGTAGTGAATGCAGCCCTATATTCTGCATGAGAGACGTGCTCATTCAGGGGATCTGCCTGAATGGGCGAAGGTGCCGACTGATTTCTAGTTCTTCCTTCGTTGGTCCTTTTAGGAGGCATGTTCTGTAAGCGTAAGGAAAAAGCAGATTAGACTGAGAGATTTACTAGAGCTCATGCTCACTCGCACAACATGAATACTTAAAGAAGGGAAATTATTCCTAAAACACCTCGTAGCCTCATATACATAAGTGTGGCGCACAACACACCCATGCATAAGACTCTACTAGATGCAGCTCTCAGATTTCCTAGGACACTATTGAACCTTAGGCTATGATACCAAGTTAGTAATGCCCTGAGTTTGTACCCCAGATGCTACATGGTGCTCATAATCTCGAAGGATCACAAGCTAACCCATGACTGGTACCTGCTATAATAACTGGATAATAATAATACTGAAATATATGAAAATCAGGTGGAAAACTAGCCATAAGGTTCAATATTATAAATAATACTAAATATGGTATCTCAATACAAAAATTGAACATCAATACTAAAAAATAAACAGCTATCTAAAAATACTCTAGTACGAAAAGCCTCAAAATTGTCTGAACTGTGGAGTTGAGGGATAAGTCCCCAACTAACTCTGACTACTGAAAATAAACTAAAATGCAGAAATAAATAATCACATCCTCAAACTATAAGGACTCACTAGTAACTCTATATGTTGAGAATCTAAACTGCTAAAGATGCTCGAGAGCCCATTCGTCTGAACCTATTTTATAAGACATCATAGTCTAAGAGAAAAGTATGCGTCGGTACTTTAAATGTACTGGTATTCTAAGTGAGGTTAGTTTAAAGGCATGGGTTCATATGCATGAACAATACTGACTGAATGACATGAGTATAACTAGATGAGAGTACATGTATGAATACATAACTGTAACTGAGATCATGATAATACTGAATACTAAGTTTGAATACTGATTAACTAATATCTGAGTATATTGATACTGAATTACTAATAACTGAATAACTATATCTGACAGTCTTGAATCTGTGGAACTGTATTGAGTTCCAAACTGAGCTACGTAATTGTATCTGATAGTCTTAAATCTGTAGAACTGAACTGAGTTCTATACTGAGACTGATTCTGAAACTGAGACTTTGGAAGATAATCATCTAACCGACATGCCCCTCTCTAAAATGATTTGGGTGTAACCTATAACCCCAGTCAAAGGGGTATCAATATCGTGCCACTATTAAAGACAAGTTGTGAGTTATCCCTCTCAGATAAGAAACTCTTTCGTCAACCCTTGCTGGTAGAAAAATTCAAATGAGATATATCAACCCTAGTCTCGTAGGGAGATATCCCAACCTATTCTAGCTACGTAGTTCTAGAATGCAATGATTGCTTTTAAGGACCACACCCTCTACTGGCAGGTGAGCCCCCATCCTTGGCTTCACTCGGTGATGAATCCTACTCCAAAATGAATAGACACTAGACTGAATACTAAACTGTACTAGGCTAGACTGAACTATTTACTAGTCGTACTGTTTGACTGAACAGAACTGAGTTCATTGAGTTCCATGGACTGATGGAATATTACTGAATTCTCTTAACCGACTGAGTCTACTATGGTCTGATCTGAGTACTGTGACTGAATTATGAACACTACTAAGATTTTTGGTGTTTTTGTAACTGGCTGAGTTTTACTAATCGAGTTACTACTGAGATTACTTCGTAATTGACACTGGCTTTAAGTAAACAACTAAATTATCGGGTATTAAATACACCCAGGACTCAATAACATGAAAATAAAGCATCACATGATCTTGCTTAGCATAAGCATGAACATTAAATTCATAATGCATCTATAGAGAAATCTTATCAAACTCTTGCATGGTATGACTTGAAAATAAACTAGCATGACATCATTTCTTTCCCTTATTAGTTCATATGAATAATTCATCGAGCACTTGGTGAGTATATATATGCACATAATACTAAACAACAAGTAGACATCATAATTCAAAATCCCATTGCTAATTTTAAGTGCTTTACATATATCCTTATGATATTACTAACATATCAATTAACCTCACATAAAATGTACCATAAAACATGGGTTAGAATCCTAATTAATCATTATAAACATGAACATAATCAAACCCAACATGGAATTTATGAAGTCCATAAACTTGAAGTTTAAATAATTTCTTGTACTCCAAGGGTGGAAGGGACCCTTGGATGAACACTTCACATACCTTAGTTGATGAATTTATGAAAGTTAATGGTAAGTTCTTGATTTGAAATTTGAACATCTAGGGTTTTTGTTCTTGGGAAATTTCTGAAAGAATGAATATAATTGCTCTCCAAAGGATTTAATTTCGTATTTTGCGGGATAAAGGTCGTGGGAGAAAGACCTAATTATCCCTGAGAATGTGTCCTTTTAATGCCTGTAAACTATGTTACTAGTGGGTAAGCCGATGCATCGCATCGTTGGCATCGATGCGAAAGCCAATGTGCCACGTCGAGTCCGCGTCGGTTCACTAGAATTTACACTGAAGCTGGGGAAAAACTCTCTTATCAATGCGATGGTCGATGCGATGCGTCAAGATCACTTTGAATCACTATTTTGGGCATCCAAACATGGTCTAAATGAGGTTCAAAAAGTCCAAAACTTGTCTAAGAACCTCTATTGACATTCCAAATCATGAATTAACTAAAATATTAACATTTAAAGGACGTAAAGGTTATGAAATAAGATTTCCATCTTTTGAAGGCTAAAATAACACTAAGTTTGAATATTTATCTAGAGTTTTCTAAGTCTGGGACCCCCCTCTTAACAAGCTTAAAGGACTGAAATAAGCAAATAATTTTTGTGAGATCTTACAATTAGTTAGATTACTTATCTTTGTTGTTGAAGAACGGGGTTGATATTATGATCGTTGTCTCTCGAGCCTTTAATCACCCATTGAACATAGCCCCATAATTATATCGTTGAGCGGGATGTGAGAACTAAGATAAATGAATTTATAGTTCATCTTGTAGTGAACCAAATAGGTCACATGTCTCTATCCTACATACAAATTACAATCTTCATTCAATAGAAGCTTATAATTCTATTCTATTTACCCCCATGTTCTATGCTCTTATTCCCACTCTCAAGTTCACAAAGACAATAATGGATGTATTCTATGGGTCATGAATCCTTAAAATAGTTATAAAATGGTAAATAAACAACAAAATATGATAAGCAACCAAAACTAAATCAATTCAAAGCAATAGTAATCATGTTCTTGGCCTTAACCTTGGAAAATGGGATTTTAGACACTCATGGAAATTTTCATAATCACCATAGATTAATAAATGTTAAAATCCATAAATAAACTAAATTAAAAGAATAAAACCCTAATTGAAGTGTTGTCCAGACTCTCTCCAATTTTAAAAGCTGGTCAAGTTGTTTTTCAATGTGTTTAAGTGTCCTATTTAAAGGAGGAAGATTTTGGCTGTGTAGGAGTAGGGTGTGCCTGCCCCTTCCATTCACTAGTAATAGGGTTTGAACCACTAACCCTCATTATTTAGGAATAGGGTGTGTGCCACAGGGTTATTCCTATAACCTCACTAGAAAGTCATCTAGACTTCTAAACTCATCTTGTGCATCTGTCCTTCCATCTCAAGCCTTGTGATGTTGTTTCCACTTGATTTCTAGCTTGTGAATCATCCATATATCATGATAATAAAATCACCAAGAATCCTATACCATCAAAAACAATGGATTAGAGATCAAAACAACACAATATTCAAGACACTGAACTAGAAACTTAAGCTAATAACTAGTTTTGCACTCCTTTATCTTTAACTTCTTGTTTGACTCTAAGCTTGATCCAATTGAATATTTACACTATAAACATGTTTTTACACATATAATTAAACAATAATATGATTAGGAACTCATTAATTGTCTTAGAATCCGTCGATATCCATTAGACCAACACCTAGCTCAAGCTAGTCACACTAGTTTTCTCATTTAAACTCTAAGTGACCAAACTGAGTAGAAAATTCTTGGAAAGACACCTGAAAAATTGCAATAAAGTACTTAAATAATTATATGCTAAATTATACATTATTAACACATTAATAACACAAGTCGTCCTCAATACATGGCAAAATGAGCTCGAACAAAACACTGAGGTGCATAAATCCACCTCAAATCATCACCCCACACTTAAAGCTTTGTTTGTCCTCGAACAAATCTTTACTCTAAGAATCATAACAAGAGGAGACTTTACACTTCTAATATGACCAAGACGCTTAATCTAGTACTATAATGACTGCAAGTTCCTACACTGAGCATGTTACAAACATAATTGAAAGTTTAAGACTACTATTCCAAAATATCCCAGTCTGACGAATTGACTAACTTAGTAGGCAAACTCATACATTCTATTCAATTAAATACATTATATAATTCAATCCTCAAACATGTGCCCTCACAATAAGAGAGTTACGCATAAAAACTCATATAGATGCAATTTATAATGGAATGGGTATAAGAATAAAGTTACGCTCCCTCTCACCAAGGATTCACAAGGTACACAAGATTAACCATAAGCTTGCCCTTGTGTAGAGATCCACTAATATCATAATGATGAAGCTTAGGATCAAATAGGTCTTTAAGGGTTGTAATGTAGGCTAAGGGATAGGTACGAACTATTCTGGCTAGTAATAGTGACTATCTTTCCTACACACTTTAATATATCATACTTTTTAATTCAATTCACCTCTGACAACCCATTTACACCACCTCTGTCTACCCGTATATTTTGTTTTTCCCCATCTCATTAAGATCATTCATATAAAATATGGAAAGAAGCATTTTCTATTAATTCATGATTCCATTTTTTTAGCACAAATTTCTTTAACTCCCGACCACCACACATCAATTTTACACACCAATAACTACTACTTTGGGGCTTTACTTTCACCTTTTAGGAACTTTAATTTCAAACTCCTTAACTCAATTAAATTTTAACTAAAGTTCTTAGGAGCTTTGGATCAAATTAAGGTCAATCAAAGAAGGGCTTAATGGGGCTAACTCAGATGATGAAAAAGGGTATAAATATGGCTATCAATGAAATGCCTATATTATCTTCTAAACCCACACTCCTTATTTTGCTTTTCCCACACACCAGGAAATTTCTAGACATTAAATGCAACAAGGAATAAACTACAACCTCACACACACAAAACATGCTAAGCTCAAGTAGAATCATTATATGCACTCAACCAAACATTCCCATGAATTCATTAAGATAACAATTACAAGAGTCATAATCATGAGACTAGGAGTCTTAAAAGTAGTAATTCACACAATCAACATGCTCTTTACAACAAAAATACTTGTATCATGCTATCACACATAGCACGAAAAAGAATATCTTGCACATTCCTCTCATAATAATTTGCAAAATTACTCCTAAAACTGGGAATTACCGCACCCCACACTTAAAATTATACTTTATCCATAAAGTATACCTTTAAGTAGAGATAGAAATACTCCTTGAGGCCTTTAAGCCTAGATAGTAATATATTTATACATTAAGAGGGTCCTAGGACCCCACACTTAGTCTTCGCCGTGCTTCTTAGCTTAGTTTTTTTGGTACATAGACTTCCCATCAATTTGTGACTCAACAAAACATAAAACTAGTGAAGTAAAAGCTACCATACTAAAAAATAAAACATATTTTAACTTGGATTACCTCCCAAGCAGTGCCTAATTTAGTGTCACGGCATGACCCAATCCTTGACTTATTTGTTTTTCTTCATCCTCTTTCTCCTACTTAGAGGCCATCTTCTTATTAATTTCATACCTCATCATGTGAACTATATAGGTCAACAACTCTATCAAGAATCTCTTTTTTAGGCTTGTCAATCTATAATATTTTTGGATGGGGTGGTTATGTCTTGGACAACTCAGGGAGGAAGTCTGGAGAGGTCTTTGGTGGACTAAACTCTAACGCCCCATACTTTTCCCCTACAATCACTATAATCATGCATAAATCTTTGTAGTAGAATGGTGTGTTGAGTGGTTTGTACACTTTAAAAATTGGCTCTTTAGCATCCAGCCTTATTGTGAGTGTTCACTCTCTCACATCTATCAATGCTCTTCCCGTCACCAAGAATAGAAGTTCTAAGATGACTGACACTTCTTCATTTGCCTTAAAATCTAAAATAATAAAATCAGCAAGAATAATAAATTAACAACCTTGATGAGAACATCCTTTATGATTCCTTCAGGATGGGCTAAGGTCCAATCTGGCAATTAGAGTATCACAGAGCTCAGTCTCAGCTTCCCCAAGCCCAACGTGTTGAAATAAGATAAGGGCATCACATATATTCTTTCCCATAAATCACTATGGGCATATACTAGCTCACCATGGCTAATTTGAATGGGGATAAAGACATTCCCAAGATCATTGAGCTTTTATGGGATCTTCTACATCACCACTGAACTATACTCCTTAGTAAGTGCTACTATCTTAATATCCTACAGCTTAAATTTGTTAGTGACCATGTCCTTCGAGTACTTAGCATACATTGGCATTCCCTAAAAAACATCTAAACAAGGAAGGTTAATGTAAAGCTCTTTGAATATATCAAAGAACTTCTTGATAAATGAATCCTTCTTTGCTTTTCTCAGCCTCTATGGGAAAGGTGATGATAGTCTTTGTTTTTTCACTTGTTCAACAACTTTAGTTTTCAAGTACTCAAACTCCCTTAAATTTTCAACAACTTTTTCATCTACCAGTTGAAGAATCAACTCCGTATCTACATCCTTAGTTGTCTTTGGTAGTTCTTTATTGAGATCTTTACCACTTCTCAAAGTGATTGCCATTACTTGTTTAAGATTTGGCTTTGATTACTTGGTAGGTCTCTCTAAGGCCTAGTGTTCTGCGCTCCTACCATCTGACCATCTTTATCTCCAAATTCTTTGTAACCATCTACTAGCTATTCATATCTGCTTCTAACTATTCTGGAGCAGCTATAATTTATTTCAAAATCACTTCTATATTGTTGGTTTTAGTCATATCCTGATTTCCTTAAAATTTCTACTGCTAAAACTGCTGATGTTGGTTGTTCCATGATGGGATTGGTGGATGAGTCTGCCACTTTTTACTGTAGGCGTTTTGATAATTTAGCCTTTGAGCATTGCCTATAAATATCACTGACTCAAGATTTTTACCACACATAGCTGCACAATGACCACTATTGCCACAAACCTCACATTATGTATTTGTCTGATGAATTGCATTAGCTATTACTGTAGGATGTGGAACCACAAAGTTTATATTGTTGATCTTAGTAGTTAACTTATTCTATAGTGAAGCAATCTGAGCTAATATAGCAGTAAATTGGTTCACCTCTAAAACACCTGCAACCTTCTTTGGAGTACTTCTTGAGTTAGCACGCCACTTAGGTTTCCCTTGTGAAATTTGGTTTAACAAGGTGTATAACTCATAATATATCAATTCCAATGGTTGACCAGATGCAGTTGAATCTAGCAAAACTTTTGGGTTGTGATCAAGTGCCTAAAAAAAAGTATATGCTAGTACCTCATTGGACCACTGATGATGTGCATAATCCTGAAGAAGATCTATGAAACTATCCCAAGCATGATATAAGTTCTCATCTAGCTTATATTTGAATCTCAAAATCTTACTGCATAGTCTTGCAGTCTTGTCAGATGGAAAGACTCTAATAAGGAATTTTCGAGCTAATTCATCCCAGGTGGACTTTTGGATATTTATGTGAAAGCACAAAAATCTGTCCACTACTAATCAAAAGCTGCACCATGTTCTATTTCAGCTTAAAGTTATCTCCAATAGCTAATTTTTGAAAAGGGGAGGTCGAATTCGTCAGAAGTAGGATTTCCACTTTGCAAACTCTTCTGTCAGTACATGGATCTTCAGCCATGAGAGTAGGATTGTTTTGTTCCTCTTGAATTTACAGAATATGATGGAGAAGGACTGCTTCTCTCCTAAATTGATAAAAGCGTTTCTCGGGTTCGATGCTTTGTTAAAGCAATTCCCTATCCTTTTCCATCTTACTAGTCTGCAAACAGGTTTCATGTAAATTCAATACCAAGACCAAGCAAAAGCACCATAGAAATCTAAAAAGTAAAAATAAAACTAAAATAGTTGCCAATTTAAAAATCCCTGACAACGACGCCAAAACTTGTTGTACCCAAGCGCATATGCAAGTGTACGTGGTCTCACCAAGTAGTAAAGTGTCCCTTTACCACCCAAGTATCGATCCCACAGTAAATTTTTTTAATAAATATCTAATTTTAGTTCACAATAAAGATTAAATTATTGTAGAAGTAACCAAAAGAGTTTCTAAGTTGTATACTAAAATTATAGTTAACAATGCAAAAAAGTAAATTTCTTGGACAATCAATATGGAGAAGCCCAGGGTTAAGGCTTTGCCAATAATCATACTAAACTATTGAACTTTACTGGTTAGATTACTTATCTTTGTTGTTGATTCACGGGGTTGATATTATGATCATGGTCTCTTGAGCCTCTAATCACCAATCTAACTTAGCCCCATAACTACATCGTTGAGCGGGGATGTGAGAACTAAGATAAATGCATTTATATTTCATCCCGTAGTGAGCCAAATAGTTCACATAGGCATATCTCTATCCTATATGCAAATTACAATCTTATTCTAAAGAAGCTTAAAATGCTACTCTATTTATCCCTATATTCTATCCTCTTATTCCCCCTCCCAAGTTCTTAAAGAGGACAATGACTGCATTCTAAGGGTCATGAATCCTTAAAATAGTTATAAAAATGGTAAATAAACAACCTAATACAATAATAAACAAAAACCAAATCAATTTAAAGCAATAGTAATCATGTTTTTTGCCTTAACCGATGAAAGAGGGTTTTAGCCACATGGACTTAGTAATAATCAACATAGATGAATACATGATAAAATCCAAAAAAAAGACAAAAGTAAAATTATAAAAACCCTATTTTAAATGTTTTCCAACCCTTCTCCAAGTTTCAAAGCCTTCCAAGGTGTTTTGCAATGTGTTTAAGTATCCTATTTATGGGAGGAAGATTTTGGCTATATGGGAGTAGGGTTTACGCTGCCCTTTACATTGCCTAGGAATAGGGCGTGCACCACTAACCTCATTAACAGGGAATAGGGTGTGATCCAAGCACCTCATTCTATGAGAATAGGGTGAGCGCCATGGGGCTATTCTCATACCCTCACTAGAAAGTCATCTAGATTTCTAAACTCGTCTTGTGCATTTGTCCGTCCATCTCATGCTTTGTGGTATTGTTTAAAATTGATATAAATATTTTGAATCATCCATATATCATAATAGTCAACTCACCAAGATATGTATAAAATCAAAAACCACGGATTAGAGCTCAAAACAACACAACGTTCAAGACAATAAACTAGAAACTTAAGCTAAGAACTAGTTTGGCACTACTTGATTTTTAACTTTTTGTTTGACTCTAAGCTTAATCTAATTGAATATTGAACACTATAAAAAAATTTCCATACATAATTACCCAATTATACTATTAGGAACTCATTAAATACACTAAAATCTATCGAGATCCACTAGAACCACACCTAGCTCAAGCTAGTAACACTAGTTTTCTCATTTAAATTGTAAGTGCCAAATTCAGTACAAACTTGTTTGAAAGAAACCTTAAATAATCAAGTAATCAAAAACTTATATGCTTAATTATATCATCATTAACACATTAAGAGCATAAGTTTTTCTCAAAATAAGGTTGAATAGGCTCGGATAACAACACTGAGGTGCATAAATCCATTTTAGATAAGTTTCTAAAGAAGAAGTTATAGAATTTTACTAGACAATAGAATTATTAGAGGATTGTTTAAATAAGACTACCAATGTTCAATGAAATTAAATATTATTAAATGAACAATCACTAGGGAAAATCCTAGATGCGCCTATTATAGGGGTAAAGATTATTGTAAAGCTACATCCCTCTATTGACTTATTGATGGATGCCTCTAAGGTTGGAGGAACATCAATAGCAGGAGTGAGAAATAAATTTCTCATGGGTAAATTTTAATTAGTATGTGAATTTATCTAAAAGGTCCTTTTGCCTAGATCAGAGAAAAGGACCATTGGCTCTTCTTTTGTTTTGTTCTTGATTGAGTGCTTGAGAAAATTTGAGCTAACAAGTGTCTATGCTCTTATGATAGATAACATGAATAAAATGGTTATTTAGAAATTAAAAAAAACATGGAATGTCTTATGGGTATTTCTAAAACAAAGTATTTGATGGTTGGGACCAAAGGAACACCTGGAACAGTCAAATGAAAGTTTCATCCAACAACATTGGTAAAAAATGAATGCATTAAAGGAGATGTGGGAACTGTGTCCTAAGTGTCAGAACTGTTTGTTCCTCAGGATAATTTACTCAAGTAGATAGAGGAGATGAGGGTCCAATTAGATGCAAAGAACACTAAAATAGTGCTTTTAATGATGCAGAAAAAAGATATACTGAGAGGGACCTTGTACCACAGAGGAACTTGCAACAGGAAATTCTAAGCTCCAGATCAAGGTTACAAAACTCACTTAGAAGGTTCATAGTCTGAATGCCGAAATTAAAAACCTTACTAAGCAATTACTAAATGCTCATGTTGCTGATTGTTCTATAATGAAGGTGTCGTTAAAATCCTTCTATCCTAAGCCTTCTTCTGCCTAAGTCCTGACATCCCTAATATCTGTCGTCCCCGTGCGTCAGTTTTAAATTTGTATTCTAGTGTGGCTTTTAATGAATAATAATATTTTTTTCTTATTTTATTATGATGTATTGGTGCTACTTTCTTAATAATGAATGAATCTCATATTTGTATGCTTCACCTATTTTCTTTTTAATTTAAAAGCAGTTCTTCATGTTAGTGTTACCTAGTGGCCATGAGTAACCACCTTGTTCTTACTTTATTTTTGGTTTACTGTTATTACTTTTAAATGATGAAAAATGGTAAAATACTAAAAGCGTAAGGTAGGAACTAGGCATGTGTATGTACTGATGTGTAAGGGGCCGGTACCAAGTAGGTTCATATGATAGGTGATATGTAAAGAATGCTCAAATGATAGGCTATTAAAGAATGAAGGCAAATTAACAGGTGGAAGAATGCTCAAATGCACATTGATGAGTGCACATATATTGATAGAGGGAACATTAAAATACAATAGGGTGTTAAGTTTTTGATGGCAATTAACAACAAGAGACCAGGTCACTATGTTGAAAGAAAGCAAAGTTCAAAGTGATAGGGGGAAAATTCTTTCATAGTAGTGTTAATCACTCCAATTATATAAGGTGAATAAAATTGATGATTTGAAGATCTGTGGTCATGTTTTGAGATTTGTCATCATCAAATAAGGCAAAAAATAATATATATTATTTTGTTTATGTGCAATAGACAACAAGGGACCAGGTCCTTGGGTCATCATGAAAAAATATAGTTGTCACAAAGTCTACGTAGTTTTTTCTTCTTGTGTAACAAACTACGCAGGTGAGCTTGTACCATTTAGGACACTTGACCCAATCAAATTTCTACGTTAAGCATTATTCCACTATAAAAGGAAAAGTATGATTCTGAAACTTGTGAGTTTTCACAATTAGTGTTATTCAAAATTAAAAGTGACAAAAACTTTGTTGCTCAAGTTCTTATCTCTTATGTACTAAAAAGAGTGAGTGTTCTTAAGCTGAGTCCTGATTTGTAGTTGAATACTCATGCTATAAGAGTAATGTTTTCTTGTTTTCTTGAGAGTGCTTAGGTAGAGTTGCCTAAGTTCAAAATTAATTAGAGTTAATCAAAATTGGAGTGATTGCTTGACAAAATTATCAAGGTAGGCTTGTAGTAGAGTTATTACAAGCAGGAGGAGCCTAGAGTTAGGTTTATTTGGAGTCTGTAATCAAGACTTTGATTGTTGTGAATTGTTGGGAGCTTATGAGGGCAAGACGTAAGTTTTCCTCCCTTGAGCAAGGAGGTTTGCACTTTAAATCTTTGTGTTTTTACCTTCCTGCAAAGTTTTAAGTTTTTCTATGCTTTATTATTTGATTGCCTGTGACTAATTTAAGGGACCTAGTCCCTCATTTTGTGGTACAACCTTCTCGAGTTTCATCAGGGCCTATATATGATTCAGTTGTTAGTTTTGAAATAGTATGTGATATGTGTGATTTTGTGCATCGTATTTGATTTTGATATTTTGAAATACATGTGAATAATTGTATTGTGTTGTTGAAATGCCTATTGAGGTACCATTGGTATATTAGGAATTATTCATACTTTATTAGTATACGAGTCATGTGGGATTTCATAGATGGTGGAAATAATGAGTGGATAGTGGCTCCACATTCTTGTGAAAATATTTTATTGTGGTTGGTTGTGGAAATATATCATGTGGTTGGTTATGTAAATATTCATTGTGATTGGTTGTGAGCATTATATACTTATATCATACTCATTCATGAAACTTTTGTACCACCATGGAAACATTTGAGAAACACTAGCAATACCTTTTAAAACCATTTTTCGAAGGATATACCGAAAAGGAGATACTATGACATCTTATAAAAACCTTCTCGAGGGATGTGTCGGGGAGGAGATATGATATATGGATATGTATACAGATTTATGAATACCCCATATGTCTTATATCGAGAGGGTTGCCTCCCTAAATGTATAGGAGATTATGCGACAACCTCATGCATCATCATCATCATCATAATTATCATCATCATCATTATAATTATCATCATTCTTACTGTATTTACTTCATTATTCTTGTATGTGATTGTATTTTCCATTGCCACTTGTTACATATCTAGTTGTCCTATCTTCCATACTTGTACTCAATGATCTTGTTTGTAGGTTGTCCTTCCTTGTCCTACTTGTATGTGGTATATTGTATACTTGTGGTCTTTTTTGATATTTGTTGCAATATATGAGATATATTACAATTGTTTGTGCAAGTGGTGTAGGCTACCATTGTGGGATATTTTTTGATTGCAGGTGCCATGCCCTTAGTTTGTATTTTGTATGTCTTATTTTCTACTTTGCTCGATTAGCCTATGATACCTACTGAGTACAAGTGGACCGTACTCACTCCTATTTTTTGGTTTAATTTGGTATTTTATTAAAGATTGTTCAAGATTTAATGGTCCATTATACAATTAAAAGGCCCATTACTATTTGAAAGACCCAATCCAACCCAGATCTATTTACAACATAAAAAGTAGTAGGGTTTCCAAAAATATTCACTTTTCTAATCTCTCTCATCTTCTCACCTCTTCTCAAAATGAATCTTCCTTTCTTCAACCTTGAGATCCACCACCTTCTTCTTTGGATAATCAACCAGGTGTCATTTTCTTCAAGTCCTATTTTCTTATTCAACTTACAATAGCAAGTAAGATTTTCTTTATGTAGATGAATTTCTTTCTTATTATGCTCCCACTGATGAAACACCTTCAGTAGCTGAGTTCTCTGGTAAATTGGACCTTGACCCTTTTTTGATCAGCTCCGCGAGATCTAATCAACTGTGTAAAGCTCCTACCTTCAAATAAATATTTCTTCATCTATTTTTGATCTCGTATCTTCACTTTACATCTATAGCATACTTTTTTTATCCTGTGATGTTCAAATATGGGAGGGATAAAGATAGATGATGCTTGGACCCACAAAAATACTGGTAGCTACTTGACACTTAGGTTTAAGAAGCTCAAATTGATTAAGTGATCCTCCTATGATGCTGAGAGTCCATTTTGTTGTTTGTAGTAGACTAGGATAGCTATATGCTCTCCTTTTGTTGTTTTTAATTCCTGTAAATATGATGCATGTAAACTTTGCTGCCAAAGACTTCTCTTTCTCTTTAACTGCATATGGATGTAATTCTCAAGTAGGGGCACTGCCATTCATCACTATTAAGTATGGCTTTTCCTTTCTGTTATAGTTGCTGAAAACTAGTGATGCTAACCTCACTTGTGTCAATGGCTAAATTTACAAGATGATCAGCTAACTGATTCCCTTCCCTGTAAATGTGTTGATACTTGACTTGCTTTCCTTGCATGTATTTCTCAATCTCCTTTACTATGTTTGAAATGCTCCATGGACATTTTTATATTCCTGTTAATATCCTCTCCAAAATAAGAGAATCCATTTGAATGATTATCTTGTCTAACTATGATTGATTACAGTGATGATTTAGGTTTGGGTGCACCCTACATTGCTTGACTCAGGTGATTGTTGGAGCTATCAAGGAAGTAGGTGGTTTTCAGGCATTAAGATGTCTTCTACTATCTTTCCCTATCACTAGACTATGTTTTTCCTAGTTTTATAAGATAGAGTAGTATCTATTGATTTTTCTTATGTGTATCTTTGGATTCGAGTTGTACTTGATACGTTCCAATACTGTTAACATCAGGTTTTTTGAGTTATGGTTGTATTGTTGATTATATTATTTTAACATTTATTTTACTTATAAGGTTCGGCTTTGTTCTAGAAGGCTTACCTTGGGGGGGGGGGTGGTATTTCTATCTTCTCCCCTTTGCATATCAGTTTGGGTGATACACTTACTTGTTAAGGTACACCGCGAGAAGTTCCATCATGATCCTAAAATTTTGGGTTGTGATGATAAATAAAGTTGACTACTCATGGTCAATATCACTAATAAAAATAATTAAAATTAAAATAAAAAAGATGATACATTGTAATCAGAAATTGTAATTTTATTTTTGAATATAATTTTTTATAGTACAAAAATTTACTTTTTATAACTAGTACCGATTAATAAATAAATAATATTTTTTTGGAAAAATTGACTACATATGGGCGGTTTTGTAAAAGCTAATACTACATTAGCGACCACAACTTATGGTCGGTTTTGTGGTTGGAAAATGGGTAAAACCTACAACATGTGGTGTCTTTTTGTGTATGGTATTTCTATTTCTTCTAGTAGTGAATTTAACCTATCAGAAGAACGTCAATAGATAAAGATCTCAACAAGTGCTATAGATATAGTACTGAAATGGAGATTATACATATTAGAAAGGTCATTGTTGATGTTTTTCCCTTAGCTTGGAAGGAGGGTGAACCCATATCCCTAACTTCAAATCTACAATTGCGTAAGTTTTTCTAAGATGTTTCTTGACCGCTTCTCTAAATGAAGGTTCTTTCTTTAGGATTAATCTACTTTATGTAACTACTGATGATGCCCTACTGATTAGAGTTGTGTAGATGTGCCAGAGTTCAACCATTGATGAAGGATGTTCATGTCTTTAATCATTGTTGAAGTTGAAGATTTGGGCGTGCAATTTCCCTTTTCATTTGTTATGTTTCCCCTTTATTTTGTTAAATTGGCCAGAGTATTTCTTTCGGGCAAGAGTTTTATACATTTTGACCTTCTTTTAATTTAATACTTGGAGGATATTGGCTTGGCACTTTAATAAAAAACACCAAATGGATGTGTCATTTATGTGGAGGTGTTTGACATGATCCCTACAATGTCAGTTTTATCATAAAACAAAGGAAAATGCATAAATTACCCTAAAACTTGTCCTCAAAATGTATCCTCCCTTATTATTACTTGAAGTGAATTTAATATCTTTGTTGAAAATAAAGAATCAATCTTTTCATTGACATTGTTTCTCACACACAACTACATTAGCCTCATATCAGTCCCACAATAGTGTCATGTCAGAATTCTACTGATTCTAATTCAATATTGTTTATTAAAAAAATCATTTATTAATCATATTTCACATTAACTAATTCTTAATTAATTATTAAAACACCTTAATTAATAATATTTCTAACACCAAAACCAATTGTTGTCCCGTGGTACCCTTTGAAGCTACCTATAGACTTGAGCTTCTTGCCTTTATCCCTCTCACACATATTTATTCCAATATTTATGCTCCATTTAGTGCTAAAAGGATACCAACATAGAAGTACTCATATCTCCATTCAGGGTAACTATGGAAGTCTCACTAATCAAATGGGTTCCAAGACCCAATAAAGATCGATGGACTCCGTATCCTATAGTAGACACCATCTGTGGTGCATATATAGGCATCATAGTAAACTTTCATATGTATATCACGATCTAAAAATACAAATGTCCTGAGTGCATCTATCCCACTTTCGCGATAGGCAAACAAATTCCAAGGCATAACAACAACAACAACAACAGCATATCCAAGTATTCCCACCTAGTGGGGTCTGGCAAGGTAGAGTGTACGCAGACCATACCACTACCTCAAGAGAAGTAGAGAGGCTATTTCTAATAGACCCCCGGCTTAGGAAAAACAATATGAAGATATGATATAATTGTTCAAAATAAGAAAATAGTATTAAGTCTCAAATATCCTATATATATATATACATACATACATATATATATATATATATAACACAAAGTAAAAGCACATAAATTAATTTAACCATTTAAAATCTGAAAATCACTAATATAAGAATCTACATAAATATAGTACCACTAAAGTAGTCTCAATATATAGAAATAATAAAATGATATAAAGGAAAGATAGAGGGCATCCGATGAAGCTAAAAATCAACTAGCAACTACAAAGAATATCGGGATAAAAAACCCGGAGTACAAGTACTAGATCAATGCTCGGGGACAACCGATACAACACTTGCTTATAAGGTAAAGAAATAAACAAGCATAAGTAGTAATTCATATATACTCAACAACATTTTCAATTGACCCTAATTCAAAGTGATACCAAGAACAATCCAATATACCACTATTTGACATTACCCACATATGTCAAATTTAGGAAAGCCACACCTAGTTTAATTGCCAGTATGAAAAAGTACAAGGATGTAAGTCAGTAAATAGAATCCTCTTAACCCTTAAATCAAAATAAAATGGAAAAATATTTAAGCACCTATCATATCAAGTATCAACACAAGTCAATAAGTGA
>NW_025854603.1:0-2993 GCF_002878395.1 Capsicum annuum
TTCAAGTAGTTACTTTTTGTTTTATACTTTTTTATTTTTCGATTCATTAGTTGTCGCCACATACATTTTTTTAAAAAAATGAACCTTGTGTTAATTTTCTTAAAATGAAGTTTTTACGTTTATGAATTTTCTTCATCAAAGAATCCTTTAAATATTTTCTCACTTAATTGATTTTCTGAATAAGTTCCTTTTTCCCCAAATCGGCAATTTTCTGAAAAATTGATTTGCCTGTGTCCTTAGTTGCATTATTTCAAGAGATATTCTTTTAGAAATAATTTTTCATAATCTCTTGTGTAGTAATACTTTTGTATTCGTAGCAGTTTTTCTTCCTTGTTTTAAACTTTAATTTGGTGTCATATTTTTTTTTCTTACTAAAGTCTTTCTAATGTATTCTTTCAATACTCACAAGACCCGTCTCTCTTCTTCAGTTATTTAGATTTTGGTGCATTACTACCATCATCTAGTGAAATAATGCCTTTGGTTGGTGTTCTCTCTTACTTAGATAATCTTTTGTTTTCAAAAAATACGCTTATATCATTCTTGAGTAATTATCAATCGTTAAATACCTCACAATACTCTTGAATGGAATTCTATTTAATTTGAATTCCGTAAATCTGAATATATATAATCTAACATATTGTTGATCTTGTGTTCTGCCTTTTTGATGAACTTAACCCTTATTTGCTTATCAAACATATAATGCTCATTAAAAACTCAAAGCTACATTTTATACCCATCTAATAAGTTTTGCTTATTTAACAAAGACAATTCTTTGCCACTTATATAACCAAATCATAAGTGCCAAATTAAGACTGATTAAGACCATTTTTTTTTTGAAAGCTATAGATATTTCTCTTTTAACTACACTGGCTTGAAGATAACACCATCTAGAATTTAGTTTGCCCTTCATGAGTACAATTGATCCTTTGCACACTATAAGTGTCCCATTTTTTGAGTGAAACTTATACCCTTAATCATTCAAGTATTAGAAAGAGAAATCATATTCCTCTTCATTCAGGTAACATGCCAAAACTCAATATTTTTGAACTGTCATCACGTTTTTTTTTTTTTCAAGCTGTTGTTATCAATATCTTCTACTGCTAATGGATTATTAATACCTAAGTAGACAGTCTCATTCGTCTACATATAAGTTGCAAACTAGTTCTTGTGTGGACTTATATAAAAAGTTGCACAAAATAAAATAAAAAACTCATAAATCATGGCTATGACTAGAACTCACGGTACAAACTTTTCCTACTTACTTTTTGTTCTTCAGCTTAGGACAATCTCGTGTAGTGACTCTGCTCCCAACACTCATTATGGTTTTGCTTCCTCACTTTTTCTATTTGCTATTAAAATTTTTTCTATTAAAATCTTTATGTTGTGTTCTTCTCACATTCACAAGACCCTCAATTCTGTTCTCTAGAAAGCTCCTCTTCAACTTAATTTATATCAAATAGGGGTCTCAACATAAATATTGAATGTCAGATAAAAAATTTAAAACAAAAAATAAATTAAATAGATTAAAGTGATCAATATATATAGTTAAGTTTTCTAAGTATTGAAATTTACTGATATGATCTAAAACTGAATAGCTAGATGATTTTGGCTGTTATCAACTACAGGATAAAACTTGCATTGAACAACCTTTTCTTTCCATTTATTTTTCCTCCTTTTTATGACAATAATAATTACCAATAAATTATTTACCCTAGTAAGCTATTTCCAATTTTAGGGTGTTTGTTACCTTTTCCATAAATAATTAAGTTGTACAACAAACTTGCTAGCATGGCTAATCCATTTATGTAGTATAATCTACAGAGTTAGTTCATTCCCTATATTGATATTTGCTCTACTCTTTTCCTTTTTCTTATAAATAAGTGATCTTGACTGCTAACCGATTTCTTGAATTTTCTTTTTTGGAAATCGTCTACACTAGAGATGATCATCCTATCCTCCCCCCTCCCCCCAACCCCTCACGGAATAATAATAATAAAGGATAGTTGATTGTTTGAATAGTCATCCACCTTTTGATAGTTGTCCAGAATTATATATCTTTTATTTTGCCCTATAAAAATCATCTAACTTTACCTAGTTCACTTCAATGATCATCTTAGCTGGATTTAATATTTTCTAGCGAGAATTAATGACGCTGCAAGTTTAGTTTTTGAGAAATAATTAAAATAGTAATTTAGAACTTAGATCAATTAAAACCGACCACATCCAAAAATCGACATACTACTTGACTCAACTCAAATTTCTTTATTCTAAAAGAAGGTCAAGCGTTCATATTTCTGCTCACTCTAAGGTCTTCTCAAATATGAGCACTTGGGCAGTTTTGGAGAATTAAAAGGCATGAGTTGGGTTAGATAATGAGTTTGTTTTAGGTGTATTGGATTTTATTTCAATAAGTTCTAAATTAGTGTTGTTAACTAATTATTTTTTTTTGAAAAATAAACTTGCATATCATTAATTCTTTGTGGAAATTATTAGTTCTAGCTAAGATTATTATTGAAGTGAGCTAGACAATATAACATGACTTTTAAAAGACAAAATAAACGATATATGATTTTGATCGTCCATGCCTAGACTTCAAATTTCAGGGATGAAATTTATTTTTATGAGGAGGCTTCTCCATTAAATAAACTTTAAGCATTGAAATTTAAATTAATTGAATCTCAAAATGGTACCAATATTTAAATTAATTGAATCTCAAAATGGTACCAATATGAAACCAAATAAAAAAAGAAGAGTAAATAATCCAAAAGTCATTATCTATCAATAATTTTAAAATTTGTATTACAAAAAAGAATTGTTTCAGGAAAAGGATTAAAAAAAAGGAATCTTTCAAAAATAGCTACATTTTGCTGGAAAACTCACCTTTCATAGTCATATTTTACATAATTACTATTTATAGCCGCTGTATTTAATTTACGCTCGCTGTATTCGATTTTATCAATATTCTGTATTCATATAAAATATAAATACAATAT
>NW_025854604.1:0-3349 GCF_002878395.1 Capsicum annuum
AAAACAAAAAGTAACTACTTGAAGGGATTTATTTAGATTAATTAATCAAAGTTAGAATTCAAATAATATTACAAGTAAGAAATAAGAGAGAAAGAAATAGCAATGAATTCAACCCACTTCTGCATCTGTCCAGATTTTGGATTTCGAATATAATGGACTTTTAGCACTTTTTCCTGCCTATATAGCAATGAAGATTTCAGCAACCCTTCAATGTATATTTCCTGTATACCGCTGTCTTCCCTTACAACTCTGTATATGAAAAACTACAGGAATAACCTTAAAATAAGGTAGCTTTCAAGTTTTGACCTCAAATAAAAAATTTTCATAAAAATATCCTTCAACTATTAAGTGATATATTTTCAGATAAAATTGTCCCTGATCAATACAATAAATTACATAAATTATCCTCATAATGGATAACAACTCTATACTTATTCATCTTTCAACTTTTTTTTTTCTCTCTTTTTAATTTTTTATCTTTTTATTTTTAGATTTTATCAATCCTTACTTTTTTTCCTTTTCTCCTCTCTAACTTCTTTTTTTTTTTTTTTACTTAGATTCTTGATTTTTTCTTTCCTTTGTTTTTTTTTGTTCTTTTTAATTTTTCTCAATCGTTACTCATTTTTTTCTTTTACTCTTCTCAACGTCTACTTTTATTTAAGAAAAAATATTTTTTTCTTTTCTTTTTTTCTTTTTAAATTTTTCTTAGTTTTTATTTTTATTTTATCTTTTTTTATTATTTTTCGCAAACTTTATATTTTTTTCAGTTCTCTCTCAACTTCTACATTTTCTTTGATTTCTATTTTTAAAATATTTTTCTTCATTTTCTTTTTTCCCGCAATTTTTATTATTTTTGTTCTTTTCTTTGATTTCTTCCAATCAAGTTACATATCATGAGCTAGAGTTGACACTATCACATTATAGAGGCAAGATTTATGACTTTCAAACAACAAACTATGTTTCATGAGTAAGAGTTGACACTAGCATATTGTAGAGGCAAGACTTATGACTTCCAAACAACAAGTTATGTTTCATGGGCAAGAGTTGACACTATCATATTGTGTTTTGATTTATGAAATGCTCTATAACTCTTACCTTAGAGTCAAGACTTAGCTCAAGGACTTTCAAACAACCAATTATGCCCCACAGACAAGAGTTGTCTCTATCACGTTATGATTTTATTTATGAGATGTTTTACAACTATTGTCGTAGAGATAAAACTTAGCTCAAGGACTTTTAAACAACAAATTATGTCCCACGGGCAAGAGTTGACACTACGACGTTATGTATTCATTTATGAGATGTTCTCTACAACTCTTGTCTTAGAGGCAAAACTTAGCTCAAGGACTTTCAAACTACAAATTACGCCTCACGGGCAAGAGTTGACATTACCACGTTATGTCTTCATTTAAGAAATGTTCTACAACTCTTGCATTAGAGGCAAGACTTAGCTCAAGGACTTTCAAACAACAAATTATATCTCACGGACAAAAGTTGACACTACCACGTTATGTCTTTATTTATAACATGTTCCACAACTGTCACCTTAGAGGCACGACTTATCCCAAAAATTTTCAAACAAGTTACGTACATTAGGCAAGAGTCAACACTAACACATTATGTTTTTACGTATGAAATGCTTTATAACTCTTGTCTTAGAGGTAAGAACCAGACTAAGGACCATCAAACAACAAGTTATGCCCTATGGGCAAAAGTTGACACTACCACATTGTGTATTGATTTATGAGATGTTTCATAACTCTTTCCTTAGAGACAAGACTTAAGACTTTCAAATAACAAGTTGTGCCCCATGAGCAAGAGTTGACATTATCACATTGTGTTTTGATTTATGAGATATTCTTTAACTCTTGGCTTAGAGGCAAGACTTAACTCAAGGACTTTCACACAACAAGTTATGACCCATGGGTAAGAGTTGACACTATCTCATTATGTTTTAATTTATGAGATGTTCTATAACTCTTATCTTAGAGGCAAGACTTAGCCCAAGGACTTTTAAACAAGTTACGCTCCACGGGCAAGATTTGACACCACCACTTTGTATCTTGATTTAAGAGATGTTTTATAAATCAAGGACTTTGAAACAACAAGTTATGCTTCATGGGTAAGAGTTGACACAACCACATAATGTCTTGAGTTGTAAGATGTTCTATAACTCTTGCCTTAGAGGCATGAATTAGTCCAAGGACTTTCAAACAGTAAGTTACACCTCATGAGCAAGAGTTGACACTACCACATCAGGTCTTGATTTATGAGATATTTTATAAATTTTGCCTTAAAGGCAAGACTTAGCCAACAAGTTAAGCCTCATGGACAAGAGTTGACACTATCATATTGTGTCTTGATTTATGTGATGCAGTATTAGTCTTACTTCTAAGACAAGACTTAGCCCAAGAACCTCCCAAAAGAACAAGTTACGCCCAATGGATAAGTATTGACACTACCACATTGTTTCTTGATTTATTAGATGTTCTATAACTCTTGTTTTAGAAGCAAAACTTAACTCAAGAATTTTCAAACAACAAGTTATGCTCCACAAGTAAGACTTGACACTACCACATTGTGCCTTGATTTATGAGTTGTTCTATAATTTTTACTTTAGAAGCAAAAATTATCCCAAAGAACTTTCAAACAACAATTCATGCCCTTTGATGTCAAAAAAAGAAAATTCCTTTGTGGATTATCCAATCTTTTATTTATTGGCGAAAAATAATAGAAGTTGAGGAAAAAAAATAGAGAAATAAAAAAAGAGATTGAGAAAAAAAAAGACAAGAAAAAAATAAAGGTTAAGAAAAAATCGAAGAATTAAAAAAAATTGAGAATAACAAAAATGAGAGAAAAAAATTGAGAAAATTGAGGACAAAAAGAGAATGAGAAAAAACAAAAACAAAAGAAAAATAAAGGTTGATACAAATGAATTAAAAAAGAAAAAAAAGAAATAAAGAAATAGATAATATTTGAGAAAAAAATAAAAATAGAGTTTGAAAGACAAATGAGTATGAAAAGTTCAAAAAATTTTAAGGTGTAGAGGGATAAAAATGTAATTGTACTATACTTAAAAAGGAAGGAAAGATAGTTTAAAACTTTTCTTATGAGGGTCAAAAATTAAAAGTCACCCATTATTGGGGCTATACCATGTAATTTTCTGGTCTTGACTCATGAGGTTGCCCCAACAGATATGTGGAGGGAAGGGGTCCAAAAGGGACCCAAAACGAGCATTCACGCAGCAAGAAACAACGGTAAAGATAGTATATGACCAAACTAAACTTTAGCTCAAACTTTTATATCAATTGATTGACGAAAAACGAAGGTCCTGAAAATGTAATGATAA
>NW_025854605.1:0-1543 GCF_002878395.1 Capsicum annuum
TTTGAAATAATAGACCATATTTGAACAAATTTGAAACCCCCCAAATCACGTAACTTGAAATTAGGCGTAAAATAAGAAATGCAATAGTGGAGCAAAAATCAAACTAAAATAGAGCAAAAATCGGATGTTTTGAGATGTATGAGGCAGAAGAGAGAGAAGGTTTAAAAGGAAGGGATTCTATGTAATTAATATGACATTTTCGTAATTGCTTTTCAAATAAGAGATTTTATGTAATAAGTAATAGTTACCTTGTATATATATGTAATTTTTCCTATATTTTATACTATAAAAAGGGTAATGAATGCCCTGTATTCGAAAGTTTTGGCACAATCATGCCATTGATTTTTTTTTTATTTCCCATCCGGTGTCCGTACCCACATTGGAGTCCGACTAATCCGAATTCGCACAGAGTAGGACCCATTCGGAGGTACCGCTCACTACCAAGGATTTTTCCATACCCAGAGTTCAAACCTGAGACCTCTGGTGTCCGGTACCCGCATTGGAACCCGACTAATCCTCTGGTGTCCGATACCCGTATTGGAGCCTGACTAATCCGGATTACCACCGAGTATGACCCCATCCGAGGGGTAGCGATCCCTACCAATAATTTTTCCATACCCAGGACTCGAACCTGAGACCTCTGGTTAAGGGAGGAGCAGCCTCATCCACTGCACCACATCCTTTGGTGGTCATGCCATTGATGTTAAAGATAAAGGTATTTAATTTGCTGGTTCAGAAAAACCTATTTTGACTTGACACATATTTAAAAAAAAATAAAGAATGTTGTGGTCTTAGTTAATATCATGTTAAATGTATCAAAATGTCCTTTAATCTTATAATATTAAACTATCACGTGAAAAATTGAAATTAAAACATCAAAAATGATTTTTTTTTAACGGACTAAAAAAAAAATATATCAGATCATTCTTCAAACAATGGAGTAATATTTTTCATTTCAGTCTCTCTACTTCTTCGGAGATAGCGGTATGAACTACGTACATTTTACCCCTCAGACCTCACTTGGTAGGAATACACTGGGTTTGTTGTTGTTGTTGTAATATTTTTCATTTAATTATTGATAACATAAGTTTTATATGCATATAAATTAGATATTTTTAAAATTACTAGCTCTAGGATACTCTTTTTGCTACTTCTTCGGAGGTAGTGGTATGGATTGCGTATATCTTACCCTCCTCAGACCCCACTATGTGGGAATACACTCGGTTTGTTGTTGTTGTTGTAGGATACTCTTTTTTAACTTCTTATCCACGACATAAAATTAACAAAGGAGGTAAACGATTTTTAAAAAAATCTCAACCAAACACGAATGTTCTATGATTTTAATTTGCAGCAGTTGGATTGCCAAACTGAAAATTCAGCGCAATATAAGATAATATGTTGATTTCAGGAAATCCTTCCCAAAGAGATCACATACAGGCTATACAGCCCCACTTTAAGCTCTGTTATATCGTGTATGGTTAACAGGTCAACACAGACAATGGGACAAAGTGAAACCAGTCCAAAACGTCCCGTGACCTTTGGC
>NW_025854606.1:0-3251 GCF_002878395.1 Capsicum annuum
AATTTTTAATATAGTTGATAAATAAAAAAATAAAAGAAGTAATTTTCAAAAGATGTGAAAACAACATGGGTACTTTGCAATTTTTCATTATATTTTATCGTGTTACTTTTAATTAAGTGGTGATAAGGTGGTTAATATAAATCTAATGGGGCGTTTGGTTTCAAAATCAAACCAAAGAAAAGGTTGATTTAAAAATAACTTTTGATGTGTTTAACTTTTGAGAAATAAATTTCTACTTGTTTGGTCTTTTGAATTGAGAACCCACTTAAATTTTCTTGTTTGTCTATTTGAATCAGCCCGTGTAAAATTTAATATTTCTTCTAATTTGATTTGATTATGTAAGCATATTTATAACTCCTTAATGCCATTATTTGGATCCAGAATTGTTGCTTTGTTTGGTGGAGGGCCCTGCCTAAATTACCCTAATGTACGGTATATCTACAACCATTATTGGTTAATAAGATAAATATTGACCTGATAGAGACATACTAATATATGATTTCATATTAGGATAATTTGGGATTTCCCACTAACACTATTATTTATATATGTAGACATACTTTAATGATTAGAACAGAAGTCCAACTATCACTAAAAGAAGTGTGATTATTTATATGTACAGTGGCAGTTTTATGTAGTGCTCTATAAAATAATCTGCAAGTACATGTTTAAGATCCACTTATCGTTGCTTATATTACTAAAAAATTAACTTTAATTAGTCGAAAAAAGTTGAAAAGTAGTGATTGCTCTGTATAATATCATTATCCATTGTGGATCCTCCGAATATAATAAGGTGATTCGGGCGTGAGCGCTGAGCAGTACCCAATTATTTGTTTAATTAAGGCTATAAGCCGAAAATGACAATTAACGGTATCCGTCTCCAATTTAATATGGTGTTTTATGGTCAAACCGGATTTAAAGATGGCATACAGTTGGGACATTAATCTAAGTACCATAATTACAGACCTTATGTAATTTTATGTGGGTCTAGAAAGAATGGTGTATATGCATATTTTATTTTTATTTTAAAAAGATAAAGAAGTTGTTTTTAATGGATCTTTGGCTCAAGTAAAACATTTTTAAAAAAGATTTGAAAAGAAAACTTTGTGCTGGAAATATTATGTTGAAAATAATGAAGAAGAAAATAGTGATAAGAATCAAATAATACGATAACTGATGCAAATAAAACAACAGGAAATAATATTAATCAATAGTGAGATAATAGGAGAATAATAATCTATATCTATAATCTATAATATATTAAAAGCATATAATCTATATGTGTATCTATAATCTATAATCGATATCTATATTAATATCTACAATCTATAATCTATAATTTATATCTATATCTATATCTATAATCTATAATCTATAATTTATAATATACTAAAAGTATGAAGAATCTTAGAAATATTGTTTGAACTTTTTGCCCTTCATTAAAAGTTTTTGTTTTAGATAAAATCGTCTTTTCACTATTTTCTCATAATATTTAAGAGTTGAAAATTAATTAAATATATTTATGATAAAATCTTTCCTTATTATAAGTAATCAGAATTAGTGAATTTTTCTAAGGGTGAAAATGATTTTCACCCCCCAACTTTGATTAAAAAATCAAACTCCCCCCTCAACATTGAACAATAATCATACTCTCTCCTTTATCCCATGCAATGTTCATTTTGTCCTTGTAATTTTAATTATATATTTATGTAATATCTTTTTATATTATATGTAATGAATATTTTTTTAACATGGATATTTATAGCATTTTATTTAAGTTTATTAACTTTATACGCAAATTAATACGTTTTATAAATTTATCACAAAATTCAATATTATTTTTAAAATCATTATTTTAGTATTATATGTATTAAAGAGTCGTTTGGTGTGAGGTATAATTGTAATAATTCAGAGATAAAGTTCATGATTATTTATCCTGGGTTTAATTAGATGTATTAGGTAGTCTCAAAATTATTTATCGCACCATTTTTAATTCAGTGATGAGATAAGTTATCATGCATACATGTTAGTACAACTTATTTTGTAATAACTAATCTCGGAATAACTTGTTTCCAAACAACCCACCCCTAAGTGTGTATATATACATATGTATGTACATGCATGTGCGTATATTTTCGTGTTTTATCGTTCTCTTATTAAATTTGTTTCGTATTACTTAACTTTTTGTTGATATAGCACAATCCTTAAGAAAATTTTGCTTAGAGGTATATTTTGCTAAATTAACGTAATTAATGATAATTTGAAACTTTAAATTTGTCTATGTTGTTACTTTATATAGTTATTTAACACTAAAGGGTAGAAAAAACAAACATAATACAATTCTCTTGATTTCACAAATTGAGCAGATAAACTAAAATATTTATTTTTAGCATGAGGATCAAGTAATAAGAAACGATATTATCTATTGTCTATATCGGTAAATAAGTTGTGATTTTCATTAATAGAGTATTGCATATTTTATAATTTATATAAATAGATATACTCTTTAAAATTTGACCTTATTTTTATTCAAAAAAAACATCTAGTATCCCCGAACTATGATCCAAATTTTCTATGACACACATCAACTTCATGGGTGTCCTATTACCCCTTAAACTAAATTTTAGCGTATTTTTGTAAATCTTTTTAGCTAACGTGATACCTTTTATCAATCGTTTTAAATGGCGTGACACCTTGATATGGGCTTCATTTTATGTAGTAAAAGTGTCACATTAGCACAAAAAATTATAAAAATACGCTAAATTTAAGTTCAGGGGATAATAGGACCACTGTGAAGTTAGAGTGTGTCATAACAACTTTGACCATAGTTCGGGGTGGTACTAGCGGCTTATCTCTTTCATTTATTGTTTGTATTTTCTGCATTGAAATATGTTTATAAAATTAGTAGTACTTATTATTTTCACTTGTTAAAATAAATATTATAGTTTTGATTATTATTAATAAAACTAATTTTCTTATTATGCTAATTTACTTCATAATGATCATCATTAGCTTACATATTTCTTACTTTTTTTTTCTAGAAGATAATGTTTATGTTTTTATGAAGATTTTGTTATATGAATAATGTTTATGTTTTTATGAAAAATTTGTTATATGATCTTTTTAAAATAAAAATATGATGATTTTGAAGAAGTTAAAAAAAGAATAAAAAAATTGATGATAAAGGGTAAAATAGGAATTTTAAAAAGTCAATTAGGATAAAAGGGGAGTATGATTATTGTTCAAAGTTG
>NW_025854607.1:0-1226 GCF_002878395.1 Capsicum annuum
ATAGTGAAAATTAGCTTAGCTCGTGTGCAATAAGATACTTGTGGTTGGGACTAAAGTTGAAGTCTTAGTGATCTCTAAGGCATAAAATTTGGGTATAAACAATGGTATCTCATGGTAAGAGGTAGTGTTGCTTGAGTACAAGCAAATGCTTTAAGTTGGGGTGTTGATGAGTGATGATTTTACTACTTATCCACACTAAATATTTATGCACATTAATTAGTTTTGAATGAATAAGTGAGATATATTTGTGAGAAAATGCACTAATAGCCACTCTTTGCAGGTATAGAGTTAAAAAGATAGCAAGATGTGGAATGGAGCTTAATTTGATTTAAAAGGGAGAAGAAAAGTGCACTTGAAGACTTGAAGGAAAAAGAACTCAGGTACCATAGTTACGGTCCACTGAGCGCAATTGCGACAGTCAAGAAAAAGTCAATCAATCACGATCATGGTAGTTAAATGCGGTTGCATAACCGTGGTCACTGTCAAACCCATACGATTGTGGCTTAGTGTTAAAAATATGCCAAGAACAAGTCTGGAAATGCACGTGGCTGATCCCAGTTTTGACAAAAAGCCCTAAACTCTAGCATTATCACCAAATTCCTTCTTCCCATTTTTTTTAGGTTTTAGTTCTTGGATTCATAGCCTCTATTTTTAGAGAAGAAAATATTGTATAATTTTTGAGTGAAGAATACATTGTTGACTTTCTAAGTGGAAGATTAGCTCATTTCTATTGTTGATTTATGGGAGTGCTAAGTTTGAAGTAACATTCACTTAGGCTTCAATAAATCACTTCAATGGAGATTATGGTATATCTATGCTTGTTTATATTATGTGTAGCTAGATCTCCCTCTTGGGGCTATATGTGAAAAGGGAATAAAGTGTGTGTGGGTTGTTATTGATTAGCTTCTATTTAGTAGTTTATGTTTATGGGTTTAATAATTTCTATGCTAACATTATTAGGATTTGATAGGTGAAAGCCCCAAATTCTCACATGGGTATGATGATGAAAGCTCCATGCTCTAGAAAACCCAAAGCCATCTTCGAAAAAAAGGTTTTGGGGGAAGTTAAGGAATCCATATCATCCTTAAAATAGGGATGTGAAGACCAAAGCAATGACAGACAATTGTGTGTATTTTGCTAAATCTTCACTATATTAGAAATAAGGGTGAATGTGAGGTTGACTGTACCAGGGGTATCATCCTAGAAATTGGGATGCCTAGATTGAG
>NW_025854608.1:0-1500 GCF_002878395.1 Capsicum annuum
AGTCTAAATATTAGTTCATACATATCAAACATGAGATAAAGTTAATCCCAAACTTTATGAGAATTCCAAAACATTATTAATAACATTAGTATAGTAAAATACACCTCTAATTAAATTTTTTTAAGGAGTGTGTTATGTTAACAGAGATCAAGTAAAATAAAACGAAGGAAGGGAGTGCTTTTAAGTTGTTGGCTACGAACTTGGAGAGATTTTCCAAATCAAAGATTACATAGAGATTCAACAAATTAATTTAAATTAAATTAATACCTGCATTTGGGAGTTTTTGGAGTAGCTATAAACACTATCATCATCACTGGTTACAAGGTGGATCCGCCACTGTCATAAGTTTAACTGTATATTACTGCATGAAGAAAGCATCCACCGGTCATTCTCTATTCAGGACAAGACCTCCCACGTCAGTAAACATAATTTTTAGTGTTATTCACAAAGACAATATCTTTACGGTATAACTACAGCATTCTCTTTGTGCCCAATTAAAATATTTTTCTTTATTTTACTTAAAAAGTCTTTCAATAAGATATTTATATATTAGTATCGCCGCATCATAACCTGCAAGTCATTCATTTCATGCTAAGAAAATATTACCATAATGTTAATGAATTTTTCAATTTTCTTTCTAGAGCACATTATGTGAAAGCCAAAAATATCAGAAAATAGAAAAATAGAAATTCCAGTCTATATATGAAACGTGTCACATCACTCCATAAACTTGAATTATATAATATATAGATTTCTTCATAGAAATTTATTTATGCTTCAGAGCGACAAATAATTGACATACTTTCTGAAAATTCACTTTCATCCATATTGAAATTTCATCACTTTTGAGAATCGTCCTTGCAAAAGCTTCTTCTGCTATTTTACTTCCAAAATGATTGACGAAAAGTACTTCTAAAATAGCTCTTAAATTTATTATTAAAGTCTTTGCATCAGCCTCATCCACAAGCTTTGATTTGTGATATGTCAATTCTATTATTTCTATGATAAAAAAATCATTTTTCTCCACCGCTTTAGTCATGTCTTCAAGAGATGGAAAATATATAGGCAAATTAAATGAGTCGACTAAAGATTCATCTAATTTTCCGTGTGACGAAAAAAAAAAATTAAGCATCTATTACCAAAAATGTATGGTTATAATTAATTACTCTGTCTTAATTTTTTTATGTGATTTTAATTAGACAGAAAGTTTAAGAAAGTAAAAAAGAACTTTGAATCTTATAGTCACTAAACTAAATAGGCATTTTGGACATGCGATATGAAGTGTGTAATTTGAAATCACGAGATGAAATCAGTGTTTGGACATGTGATATCATCTTTTGATTTCATATCATGATATGAAATTTCAAATTTTTCAAAAAGTGTGATTTGAATTTTTTTTTTTTAAGTACAAAAGTTGACCCACGAATTTATATTTTATAAGAAAAACACTCCGCCATTTATATCTAACAACCACTTATTTCATATGTAAATAAAGTTTAT
>NW_025854609.1:0-1777 GCF_002878395.1 Capsicum annuum
GCATTTGGTATGATAATGTTAATGATGGTCTGAATTATATTGCTTACAGGTGCCAAGTCATAAAAATAAGAGATTTTGACAATACCAAGTTCATAGCTGCCGAATGCCAAGACCTCTACTTTGATGATCTGCCAAGGAAAAAATTACTCCCAGAAAGGGGTATTTGCCTTGATAAAGTGGAGGAGAAGCTTCCAGCATTCCATGCCCGACTCAATACTACCAAGTGGATGTGTTTTGCCCCGGACCATTTCTATGCAAAAGAGCATTAGGTATGTGAGTTCTACACAAACCTTAGCGTAGTTCCTCTCACAAACCCAGTGATGAAAATTCGGGAAAAGCAAGTGAACTTTGGAGTAGAGCACATGAATGAGGTATATGGGCTGCCAAATGCTGACATGGGGAAATTCCAAACAAAAGGATGCAAGCCAGGAACCTAGATGGCAAACATATTATGTTCAGGCAAAGAAGTATGTTGGGCCATCACCAAGAGAGATTTTGTGAAAGACTTTACATTTAAAGCTAGGCAATGGCTGAATATCATCTGCAGCAGAGTATCATCGTGTACTCATGTGCCTATGGTTACAGATATGTGAGCTCGAATGGTGGCTTGTCTCCTATCTAGTGTCCCTATGAACATGGGCAGATTGTTACCTTAAAGTGGAGTTACTTCAACAATCAGGGAGGTACGTTTCTTTTTTTCCATCCCTTATAACTTATCATTGTATAAGGCAGAGGTTGAAGAGTATGTTTAAGATACCTGGGTACACCCAAGCCCCTGCATCTTTTCACTTAAATTTTGGGGTGAGGTTGCTCCTGGTTAGAGCAAGAAAAGGAAGGTGGACTCAGGAAAATCAACTCAGGAGGACACGGACTCCTGTAGGCCATCATTATCTAACCTTTTTAATGATATCTCAGGTTAGATACGGATGGTTTGGGAGTTATTGTCCAGATTACCTCAAGGAATAGGTGATTCCTCCGCTATTCATTAATCCTACGTGGCTTAGTCAGATTATGAGATATATCAGGCAGAGTAGAAGACGTAAGGAGCCACATCTGCTAGCTTAGAGAGAGCCTATTCAGACTTAGCAACAACCCAATGGTACCTCAAGGAGTTGCACAAGAAGATGGTGAAGAGAGAGAAGAAGATAGATAAATTCTTCAAAATTTTGTGGATAGGGGCGAAGGGCATTTTCAAGGTGCTCAAACCCAATGATAGACCACCTTCACCTAGGTTAGATAGTGATGATGAGGCCTTCGCTGATTGGTCAGTAGATGATATTGGTAGTGATGGTATAGAGTCTGCAGGAGAGAGCAGCTCCTAATACAGATTCAGGAAGGACTCCTATCCTTTTGTCTATTCTTTTATTGACTATGCAGTGGGGACCCTGCTAGCTTTTCAGTTGGGGTGTTTTCCCCGTATTTGTATGGTTTTGATGTGTTGCTGGATATTTTTATTTTGTTCTAATGACATTTTAGATGTTGTTTTGATTTTGTTTTTGGGATGCTATATTTAGGTACTTTGAGGGTGCCCTCATTTTCATGGATTATCATGTGGTTTTATTTTTAGTTTTTTTCTTTTTTACTTTAGTTTTATTTTGATTATGGTGATGCATGACTAGCTTTGCTCTATGATAGATTGAGTGATGACATTCTTAAGGGTAAAGCATCGTGTTTGGGTTTGGAGACATAAATGTAGGGGAAGCCTGAGTACCCGTAACATAAATTTCATGAATGTAAGGGAAGTTTGAGTACCTGTAGCATTGTTAATTGTAAATTT
>NW_025854610.1:0-2454 GCF_002878395.1 Capsicum annuum
GGACAGTTGATGGAGATGTGAAGATTATATATAATGTACTTTTAAGTTGATTTCTAATCTATGATGATACTTTCCACATTTTCTACTGTTATTTTTTTCTCCCAAACTACCTGCAGACAAAGATCATACATTTCTTCAGCTTCTTCGATATGATTGTGTTATTATCAGAGTCGATTTCTAATATAGTCAACTCAACTAATAGTATTATCTCAGAAAGTCACGTTCTGAGAATTAAGAAGAAAAGTGATTTTCTGAGATAATAACTATTAGCTGAGTGACTATCTAAGAGGTCAGCGCGATATTATAGTTGTCTCATAGAAAAAAGTATCAACAATCAAATTGTTCCTTTTAATAAAAACTACTCCTATCAACAATAATAACATACTTAGTATAATTGCACAAGTGATATCTGGAAATGGTACGGAGTACGAAATCTTGCCCCTACTTCATGGAGATAGAGTAACTAAAAACATTTCTAAAATATGTGAAATCTTAGTTTGAAAAAAATTGCTAAACAATAGAAATGGGTCAATTTTTGCAGACAGATGCATTGGAAGAAATTCAAATGTCAATTTCTATAGTTGTGAGAGGACTACAAGAAAATTACTTCTCACCAAGTTCCAATCCATGAAAAGTATGCAAATTTTTTTATACTATTGAGACTTGCATGTATAAAAATCACCGAAGAATGTGATGCAGTTGATGAAGCTGCTTTCCTTTAGACGTTAGTCAAAGGCTCGAGTCTTGGATGTGGTAAAATCTTTGATAAGAAATGTTTTCCTCAAGTGAACCTAAGCGGCACAAATCTGAATTAGTCAAACTTCTATGAAGATATCGGACACCGAATGTGTCCCAGCCACAGAGTTACCTATCTCATGAAATTAGTTGAGATGCGCGAAAGCTGATCTGGACGGCATGATTGTAATAAATTGTTGTCGTTATTTGCGAATATAAGTAGAATCCAAAATGAATGTATAGAAAAAGAAAGCACAACTTTTTTTTGGACCCAATAATAATACTTTTTTAAATTTTTTTTTTTTAGATGTAAGGTTTCAATTGGAGCCCCACAGTAAGATGAGAGGCCTACTCCTCACCTGACTAAAAAATGAAATAAAATTTGGTCATTTTTGCCAAATAGTATATATTGTGGCTATTCGAACAACAATTATTCCAGCAGCATTATTCCAATAATCCAGTTCTTTTGCTGTTGTAAAGTTTCATAAAAGCAAAACTTATTTGCATAAAATGGCACAATATGGTAACTCAGTTATGAGGTTTTTGCTAGCCATAGCCATGGTGATAATAGTTATGCTACTTTTCTCATCAACTGTTATGGGACAAGACACTGCAGTGGCTCCAACACCGCCTATGGAAAACGGCATGGACAGTACAGGAGATGGGTTCGCGTTGCCAGTTTCTGAGGCATTGGTTTGTTTTTCAGTGTTGTTTTCTATGTTGATTGTTATGTCTCAGTGAGAATGAATACATTTTTGAGCTGGAAATGGTGGATTATGTTGCTAAGAAGTTGGTGGTGGTGAGTATATATGTTGAGAAGAGTACTATACACTATAATTTTTTCTATAATGTTGTTGTGTTGGTAGTGTATCTGCTTGTATTGTTGTTGGTAATATGATGTATCGACTTGGTGAGAGCTCGGAGTAGTGTGTCTGTCGGAGTATTAGCCTTACACATGTATTTTCGTTTGCTTTCCTTATTATTCGACACATTTTTCTATATTTCCTTTTTTGTGAATTTTTATTGTTGTTAATGTAGTATTGTGGTATGAGGATCTCTTATTCCATATACTTGTGAATTTTTATTGTTGTTAATGTAGTATTGTAGTCTTGACACCAAGCTAAAAAACATCGTAATGTTCTACGGACAACAATGTTCTATTCTACACAGCAGCTTTTAACTTGCGAAACTGTTTCTTTTATCGGATTATAATTGAAATTTCGGGTAGGTATTTGGTTTGTTAATTGTTGTTATGAGCAAATTGCACAAATCATTACCACAACGCTGCAGAATTAACACCAGAAACACAAAGGGAACAATAAATAAGAAATGTTGCAACAATCTCCTGGGCGTTGTTGCTGACGCAGAGAAAATTACAACAATCCTTGCAACCAAAAAACACCTTGATAATGCCAATTCATGCCATTACTAAAGATCCATAGTCTCACAAAATCCACAACACAATAACCAACAATTGAGTTAGGTGCTGGTACCGGAGCCAACTCCTGAGCCGAGTTGCAGCAGCAGCAGCAGAGAAAATCACAACAACCATTGCAACCAAAAACATCTTAATAATGCTAATTCGTTCGAAAATAGAGACTTCCAATATAGATCTAGCAGAATCATAAGACAAAAAGGAAACAAACTCTCTAACACTAGTAATAAAATGAAGATTTATTTATTATATATACTGCAAAAAGAATAATAATAATAATAATA
>NW_025854611.1:0-1662 GCF_002878395.1 Capsicum annuum
TTTAAGAATAACTCTAGATAATGTTTCTTATGATTTTGGACATGTTATGACCGCCTTATTGTTTTAGATTGTAATCATTTAACTTATGACTATTATGTTGATCGTTATGTAATGTCATGCTATTCTAGTAGTAATGATGTTGTTATACTTACATGGCATGCTAGATTGGGTCACACAAGACAAAATCTAATGAATATATTGCCAAAGAAAGAACATCTAGGTTCTTTCTCCAAAATTAAAATGCCAAATTATGAAAATTATCTTACCAAAAAGATTACATGTAAACCATTTGGGAAGGATAAAGTAGCTGAATTGACATTTTAATTAATCTATTATGATATCTGTGGTTCAATGAATATGAAGGTATAGTCTGGTGTGAAACACCTAGACTTTGAACCATTGAAAAATTTCCTTTATTTGATGTCTCTGGACTTGGTAAGACTAAGGGTACCACTCGTATCCTTTGGATATGAGTTGGTGACACCTATTGTACCCTAGGCAGAGTGTGTGTGTATGTGTAGGGAGGGGATGGGGGTTATTCACTATCCTAGGTTTGAGTTAGACCCCCTACTCGTACATTAAGGTATGAGTCGTACCTAACATAGTTGTATAGAGTGGTGTCTTAAACTTAAAGTGGACATTTTTTGGTACGAGTGTTGTGTACGAATAAAGGCATGAATCGTAATCTTTGAATACTACTCAAAGGTGTATAGTCATATCCTAACCAGTTTAGGCAACCTAGGAGAAGCCTAGGGTATGAGTTAGGGTACCACTTGTACCCTAGGGTATGGTTCCTTAAGTGAGTCGTACCCCTGGATGGGTTTATTTTCCAGCTTTTAGCTAAGGGCCTTGTGGTCATTTCCTAAACCCAAAACCCTAATTCCCCCATTATATAAGTGTTTTTAACCTCTTAAACATCCATTTTGATGGATAAAACACCCTACATACTCTCTCAAACTCATTTGTGAAGAATTGGAGGCTAGGGTTTCAAGGGTGATCTTCAAGAGGCAAGGTAAAGTCAAGACTCTTGGTGAATCAAGTTGTCCAAGTCATGTAACTCTTATCCTTGATAATTAACTCTAAACCCATGTATTTTACACTTGGATTAGTAAGTGTACATGGTGATTTTGAAATCAAATAAAAAGGATTTTGTTTCCTAATGATGAATAATGTGGACTTTTGCTTAGACTTGTGTTTATATATGTTATTGATGATAATTGCACATATGAGTGCTTGTTGTATGTTGTGTAACATGTGAATCTTGAGTAACTCTAATCTTGATGATTTCTAACATGAAAATGGCCTTGGTAAAGGCATGCACACAAGGTGTTTGTGAAAAAGTCTAAGTGAATTGTCTAGTCTTATGTTGGTGATGTTTTGAACTAGGGCAATGGCCCAACAAGTATAAATAATTATTGAATGATATTGTAGATGTATTATGAACCATGTATGGTGAAATTTATGACCTTTTTGGTTGATGGTTAATGAGGGGTTGAAGTCCCTAAACATAAAAATTAACTCGAATTGTGTATTGAACTAAAGTGTAGTATGAATATGGTATAAGATTGATAATGAAATGTGAAATACTGTGAGGGTCTTGATCACCATAAATTGAATTATATGATGAATTGAATTAAGGTATTGGCTTATTGAAATGGTATA
>NW_025854612.1:0-1595 GCF_002878395.1 Capsicum annuum
AGCATTACTAGTGGCGTGGTATGAGAGAGGATGTAGAGGATTTTGTAGCTCATTGCCTTTGTTGCCAGCTGGTGAAGGACGAGCAGATGAGACTAGGTAGATTGCTTCTGAGGTTACCCATTCCTTAGTAGAAATAAGAACAGATTTTTATAGACTTTGTAACTAATTTGCCTCACTTTTCACATAGTTTTGATAGTGTTTTCATAGATTAATTAACCCAGTCGAAATATTTCTTTTCGATCCAAGTTTTCTTCAGAGTCGAGAGGTTGGCTTGTATCTACATTCATGAGATTGTGTATCTGCATAGTGTGCCAGTGTTTATCATTTTAGATCATGGTTTAATATTCACATCTTACTTTTTGAAGACTTTTCAGGATGACTTAGGCACTTGGGTTGATCTTACAATGTTTCATCCCTAGACTGATGACCAGTCAGAATGGACTATTTAGGTTTTAAAGGATATGCTTCACGCGTGCGTTATGGATTTTTGTGTCCAGTGGGAGCAATATTTTTCTTTATCAAAGTTTGCCTATAATAACAGTTGCCATTTTAGCAACGATATGGCTCCTTTTAAGGCTTTGCATGGTAGACATTATCGCTTTCTAGTTGGTTGGTTTGATCTTTTTGAGGTTAGACCTCGAGTTATGGACTTGCTTTGTGAGTCTATGGATATAGTCCAGGTTATTTAGGATAGACTTCGAGCAGCTCAGAGTAGGCAGAAGTGTTATACTGACCATAGACTTTGTGTCTTGAGATTTGGTGTTGGTGGTGTTAGTGTTTTCCTTTGAGTTTCAACCATGAAGGGTGTGATAAGGTTTGGGAAGAGGGACAAGCTTAGCCCCAACTATATGGGTTCATTTGAGATTCTTTAGACTGTTGGTGATGTGGTCTATGAGTTAGCTTTTTCCTCAAAATTTTCAATTGTTCATTCAGTTTTTCATGTTTCTATGCTTCGCCATTATATTCTTGATGAGTCCTATGACAATTATTGAGAGTCAGTTCAGTTAGATGAGTGGTTGTCTTTTGTTAAGGAGCCGATCTCCATTTTGACTAGGGATGTTAGACGATTGTGTTCTCGAGTTATACCTGTGGTTAAGGTTCAATGGCGACATCAACCTATAGATGAGGCTAAATGGGAGGTCGAGTCTGATATGCATAGTTCTTTTCCCCTAACTCTTCATTGATTTAGGTATTACTTTGCCTTAGTTCGAGGATGAACTAGATTATTAGTGGTGGATGATGTAACAACCTAAAAATTTGATGAAATATGTGAAATATGTGTTTTTGAGTAATTTGACTGCTTTACCTCTCCCCATAGTTGCATTGTGGCATTTCTGGGGTGTGGAGGTAATTTTCATGATTCTCGATATATTTTGGTGCCTTTTGTGCAAAATTATGGTTTTTGATGGCTCCGAGAGCCTTATTATGGACCTGTGTTGTTAGCTTTTGATTTGTGCGATAGATGGCTGAAGGAATGCATCAGTAGCTCCAGAATATTAATTTTAGGCTAGATAGACCTTTGGTTTAGGTCTCGATGCACCCAAGCTCATTTTGACCTATTGGTCGAAAAGTTAAAAAAGTAAAAGTATAGGCAT
>NW_025854613.1:0-1096 GCF_002878395.1 Capsicum annuum
TTCGCCTGTTTGTCCGTCCAAATGGCCACAAAAAATTAAACGGACCACATTAGGATGATCCCTAACCTACCTGGCATGCCCCGATCAATTTTTGGCCTACAGCACGCTCGGACCCCAAGCTCAGCCCCAAAACCATGGGCTATAGGACGTCGATTTAGCCCGAAAATGCCCTGTTCGTACCTTTCGCCCGTTTGTTCGCCCAAATGGAGATGAAAAATTAAACGGTCCACATTAGGACTATCCCCAACCCACCTGGTATGCCCCAGTCAATTTTTGGCCAATAAACCACTAAAACTCTGGGCCCACCTTTAAAATCATGGGCTGTAGCACACCGATTTAGCTCGAAATTGCCTCGTTTGTGCTGTTTCGCCCGTTTGTCCGTCCAAATGGCCACAAAAAATTAAACGGACCACACTGGGATGATCCCCAACCTCCCTGGCACTACCCGATCAATTTTTGAACCACAGCACGCCCGGACCAGGGACCCCCCCAAAACCGTGGGCTATAGCACACCGATTTGGCCCGAAAATGCCCCGTACATGCCCTGACGCTTGTTTGTTTATCTAAATGGCCACAAAAAATTCAATGGATCAAATTGGGATGATCCCCAACCTCCCTGGTAGGCCCTGATCGATTTACGGCCCACGGCACGCCCGGACCCTGGGGCTACCCCCAAAACCGTGGGCTATAGCACATCAATTTGGCCCAAAAATGCCCCGTTCATGCCGTTTCACCCGTTTATCCGCCCAAATAGCCACGAAAATTAAACGAATCACACTGGGACAATCCCCGACCACCCTGGCGCGCCCTGATCGATTTTTGACACACAGCACACCCAAAACCCGACCCACCCCCAAAACTGTGGGCTATAAGACATCGATTTAGCACAAAATTGCCTCGTTTGCACCGTTTCGCCAATTTGTTCACCCAAATAACCACAAAAAATTTAAACAAACCATACAGGGATGATCTCCAACCTTCCTGGTACGCCCCAGTTGATTTTTGGCCAACATCACACTCGAACACCGAGCCCACCCCTAAAATCGTTGGCTATAGCACACCGATTTAGCTCGAAAACTCCTCGTACTCACCGTTT